>NC_133324.1:716355298-716659048 GCF_042186555.1 Aquarana catesbeiana | reverse complement strand
GTAGTCCCGCGCGTGATAGTTATTAAACTATTCAGCCATATACTTCTGACTGTTGCAGTTTGCTTCTCTGACATCCAGAGCGCTGGACTCTTTTTTGTTGTTTTTGTTTTCAATCTGTTTCCACCAGTTACGGTTTGTTCCAGCTGCACTGGGTTAATATTCCCCCCTCCAGGCTATTACATTTCTCAGTTATAGCTCCTCAGGTTTCCATATACTAGCGCTGGGGCATTGTTATTGTTTTTTTACTGGGAATGAACCCAGAATTTGGAGATATATGATAACATTTGACAGTTGCTCTTATGATATAATAATCTGCACTTTGCAGCAGAAACATGAACTACAGAGTTTTTTGTAATTATTTAAGTCTAGGAAAGCCTCCTTCAAGATAGTAAGACCTCTTTTCTGTATTATTTGAAACCTGGATGTGTCCTGTGGAAGTCTTTAAAACTAAACGCGATGACGCACCGGGGCTTACATCACGTATATCTTTCACATAGATGCTTTTTAGATTGTTTGTCAATGTCTTTGTCATTTATACATTTGTATCCAATAAAATTTACTGTATTGTTATTTTGTATATGAATTTTTTGATTTGCTGTGCCTTCAAAGTCCGATTAGGGGCTCTCTGAACTACCCCCCTTCTTCTCCTTCTCCCCCCTTTTTTTTCTTACTATTCAATTATACGTACGTGGCAATAGGAGTGTTTTTCCCCTTTTTTATACTAGTTACTGTGAGTGGGCGGCAGCTGCAGTCACCACAATGTGCTAGTACATCCCGATGCATTTGGGCACTCCCTTGGGTGTATATCGGCACAATCCCATGACTGCTGGTACCCAGCTGCTGTGAGCAGCTGGGGTATCATGTGATTGTTGTTACCAATTATAGAAATCCCATGATTACAATGTAAGCATATCTGTCATGAACGACTTCCATTCATGATAGCTTGCTTACTGTTTTGATGCTGTGATTGGAAAAAAGAAACTTAATAAAAAATGATTTAATTTGTTTTTTTTTACATACTGTCACTATTCAATATACCTGATCACCACCACACCAGTCATATGATGATGCTGTGCTGCACTGGTTACAGTATGTTAAAAAAAAAAAAAAAAAGTTAAAACAATGTATTTAATTTCTTCATTTTCCAAAAAATTTTAACAAAAAAATACAACATCAAAAAACTCGACATGCCTCCTACTAAATACCTTGGACTGTCTACTCCCCAAAAATGGCTCATTTGGGGGGTATTTGTACTGTCCTGATATTTTAGGGCTTCAAGAAATAGGATAGAAATAGGCCATCAGTACATCAGGATTGGTCAACTTGCAAATATATATATACACCATAGTTTGTAGACTCTATAATGGGGTAGGCAACGTCGGCATTCCAGCTGTGGTGAAACTACAAATCCCATCATGCCTCTGCCTCTAGGAGTCATGCCTGTGATTGTCAGGGTCTTGCAATGTCTTATGGGACTTGTAGGTTCACCACAACTGGAGGGCCGAGGTTGCCTAACCCTGCTCTATAACTATTACACAGAGTAATAATATAATAATTTGGTTAATTTTACAAAAGGAATGTAGCAGACAACATTTTGGCCTAAATTTATTAAAAAAGATTATTGGCTTTCAAAATTTTATAACAGAAACTAAGAAAAAGTATTTATTTTTTTCAAATTGTTTGATATTTTTTCATTTATATAACAACAAAATAAAACATCCCATGGTGATTAAATACCCCAAAAGAAAGCTCTATTTGTATTTAAGCCAATGATATAAATGTAATTTTGTGTACAGTGTTGCATGACCGAGTAATTACCAGTTAAAATAGCACAGTGCTAAATAGCAAAACAATGCTCAGGACGTGAAGGGGTTAAAACCTTCTGGAGGTCAAGTGGTTAAGCTAAAAACAGGTACATTCAGCTCATCCCTAATCATCCACCATGCAAGACCTCTGGTGGTTTTAGAATAGCAAAGGATGTGTAAACAGATTTACTATGGATTATTATATTTTATCATTTAAGGGTCTTTCAGCAGGCTAGAAAACTTATTCTCTGGCGCTGGAATTCAGAGGAACCCCCCATGGTGAGGGAATGGCGGAATCACATGGGCGACACTATCTGATTAGAGAAATACATATATAAACATAGAGGGAGTGTGAAAAAATTTGAAAAGATTTGGGCACGATGGCTGCAGGTCCCGGGTCTGGCTCCGGTCGATCTGATTATGGACCATCTGTTGTTGTAAGGGGACAGTAATGGAGATAGCAGGGAATATTGCGCCCGGAGGGATCACCCCCCATTAAGGTCTTCGGCATAGGAAAGAGTTTACTATTCTCACGCTTTTTTCTTTTTCTTTCTATGCTCAGGTTGCAGCTCCATTTGACTGGTATTCAATCCTACATGTAGGTGGGACACCCTTTCATTGTATCTCACAAAGTACAGTTCTGAGTGGTATAGACAATGTGCCAGGATATGTGTCTTAGACTTGAAGGTGTACTTTAACTGTGTGCAGACAAATGTATGTACTGTACTGTTTTCGTTTATCTGTTGTTCTCTCAATAAACATCTATTTGATCTAAAAGAAAATAAAGGGGGTTTTCAGGATAAAGTCTTCGGTGTAACTCTAGGAAAAATTAAAAATGCCATATAGGCTGCAATCTGTCAGTAGCATTCACACAACAGTGTTTGCTTTTCTTCCTCCCCCCCACCATAACACTCTCCATAATTACCTGTAACATTCCTGTTATTACTGTAACAGCCTAAGTTAGAGTAGTACTCATTATCAGCTGCCTAATGGTCAAAGCAGCTGCCAAACAACCAGCAGGGGACATTGACTGAAGAGGATTGTATAAAAGCACAACTGCCTGTAGTTCACAAAAGAGGGTGACCGTGCCCTTGCAGCATAGGTAGATGGTCATTACTTTATTAAAGTAGACCTCTGAGACAGCAGAGTCTAACAGGATCAACAGATGCTTATTAAACATTTACTCATACCGATGTATAAAAAAAACACAACTTCATTTACAAGGTAAAAAGGGACAATTTACATAACTTTATCATGTGAGTGTACATAAACTTCAAGCAGGTAAGGTTAAAAATCTGCCTTTTTTTTTTTTTGTTTTGTTCATTTTTAATATGAAAATATACAATTAAAAACACACTTAAATAACATGCAAACTTACTTATCAACAGCAAAATAGTATACAAATCACCTATCAAAGCTTTTTTTCATAAATCTGCAATGATTCATACATATGAAGAAGCCTCTCTTTTTTAGAGAGATTGTTTAGGCAGTAGCATTACTTATATACTGTATGTATTTATACCACAACATTTGGTAACTTCAAAGAGTAAACTCCATCATGGTAGGTGGAGCAAAGTCTCTTTTAATGAGAGACATTTGTTTTTTTTTGTTTTTTCCAAAGTGGCAGTAAGTTCATAGGAGATGACCATTCTCCAACCTAGAAGCTCAGGACTAAATTACCCACTATCCCCACTGCTCAGTGGATGCAGTGCTGTGTGCAATTTTGAGGTCCAATACATACCGTTTTTCTCCACAAAGGAGGCATAGTTCTAGAAGAGAGAAAATATCTCTTTTCTCTTTTCATTAGATTTTTAAATTTGAATACATCACATTTTTTTCTTTTTAAGAAAATGTCACTCTGAGGTGCTGGGGCGGGTATATAATGATTATTTGATCTCGGATCAATCAAAGTTTAGAGGGCTTTCTCCAAAGACACAATCTTCACATACTTATTTCCTTTAGCTAAGTAAAAGAAGCAGTAAAACTGCAATATTGCAACAAGGTAGAATATGACAAGCACATAAACAAGCCAGGATCAGAAACTGAACATTGTGTACATCTACCCCATTACAGTCCTCATTATCTATAATTAATAATTTCCAGAAAAACAATAAAACATAATTTTAAATCGTAACCACCAAGGACTGAGTCTCTTTCTGAGATTTGTTATTTACAAGTTAAAAACAGTTTTTTTTGCTAGAAAATTACTTAGAACCCCCAAACATTTTATATATATATATATATATATATATATATATATATATATATATATATATATATATTTTTTTTTTTCTAACACCCTAGAGTATAAAATGGTTGCAATAATTTCTGTCACACCGTATTTGCTCAGCGGTCTTACAAGCACACTTTTTTTTTTTAAAATACACTTTTTGAATTAAAAAATAAGACATTAGTAAATATAATTTTTTTTTATATTCTGAAAGATAATGTTACGTTGAGTAAATTGATGCCCAACGTGTCACGTTTCAAAATTGCGCTTGCTCGTGGCATGGCGACAAACTTTTACCCTTAAAATCTCCATAGGCAACATTTAAAAAATTCTACAGGTTGCATGTTTTGAGTCACAGAGGAGGTCTAGGGCTAGAATTATTGCTCTCACTCTACCGATCATGGTGATACCTCATATGTGTGGTTTGAACTCCGTTTTCATATGCGGGCGCTACTCACGTATGCGTTTGCTTCTGCACGTGAGCTCAGCGGGATGGGTGCGTTTAAAATTTTTTTTTCTAATTTATTTTACCTTTTATTTTTTTAAAGACCCCAGATCTCATATTTACACTAAAATGCAAAAAAAAAAAAAAAATGAAAATTAAACAATTTTAAAAAATGGCCCTTTAAGAGCTATGGGCGGAAGTGATGTTTTGACGTCACTTCCGCCCTGCAATGATATGGAGACGGGTGGGGGCCATCTTCCCCTCACCCGTCTCCATGTCAAGCCAGGAGAAGGATCCGATCGCCACCGCTACTACCGTCGGCTCCGGTAATCGGCGGAGGGCACCAGAGCGCAACGGGAGGGGGGCCCCTCCCGTCGCAGATAAAAGTGATCTTGCGGCGAATCCGCCACAGAGACCACTTTTATCTGAAAGCAGACCGCCCACTGAAGAAGAGGATACTGGGGTTATGGTAGCTAGCTGCTGCCATAACAACGATATTCCTCTTCAAAATACCAACGTAAAACTGCGGCGGGCGGTCCGTAAGTAGTTAAAAGAAGTATCAAAACATTTTACCAAACATAAAATGTTTTAACCACATAATTGATTACTCCTTTAAAAGAACTTTTGAGCAATGTCAAATTATGTTAAGTAAAATTACATCAATTGCATCCAAAAGCATATGATCCAACCATTTAGTCATGCTAGTATGACTCATCACCTCCACTATATCCTTTAAATATAATAAAGGCTCTGTGTTCTTCTGCCAAATTCTTTTTTATTTTTACCAGATGGTTTCTGTAACTTATCCCTGTCGCACTCCTCTTGAGTGCTTCCTTCAGTACGCTGATTCCTCCAATCTGGTCCTTCAGATATCAGATTTTTTTTTTTTTTTAATTGAAATGCCTTTAATAACCCACTCTTTACATTGTGACTTAAATAAAAAAAAATAGGTAACAGGACAAACTTTTATAAAACTAAAATCTTTATCAGCAGAAGAGGAAAACCGAAATTGAGTTAAAATGTCATTTCAATAAAAGAAAAAAAATTCATGAGTGGATGAGGAAAAAGCACGATGGAACTGAAAACTTGCAAACTAGTTAAAACCTGAAAAAAGGCTGTTTGCAGGGCTATGCAGACTGACATGAGCTAAACAGAGGAGATGTTGGAAGTTGCTTAACTGCTTCCCATGCCACCAGCTTCTGAAGAAAGCCTGACATTGATAAGGTACTGGGCCAAACTAATGCTGGCTGTGGACCCAGTAATTGTAACCTGACAATCAGTGGAACCTTCAACAGGGTTAGCAATCTTAATCTGTGCTCCAGACATCTGACGAATCTCATTTATTTTAGTTCCTTGACGTCCAAAGATGCAACCGATCAGATCATTTGGAATGGTGAGTTTGTGGGAAGTTGTCTGAGCTGAAGCATCAATACCTCCACTGAATTCGGTGTTGCCACTATGGGACATAGAGAAGTGAGATTGCTGCATTGCCAGTTGGTGTAACTTGGTCAGATCAGGCTGAGGAATGGCATACTGTCCTTGAATGGTGTAGGCCCCATGGAGATCCACAGCATCTAGGGAGACTCCCCCTGTGTGGGACCTCCGCCCCTCCCACAGGTCAGTCTCACATGCGTGCCCTCCGGCCTGGCACAACACCTGCCCACCTGCAAAAATAACTGGAGAACTGGAGGGTTTTGGCCGATATGGTATGGTTACCCCCTTTGGAGGAGATTCCAGCATTACCACACAGATCTGTTTGACACAGTCTATGATGGACTGAGGAATACCGGCAATAGTGATTGCACGTTCTGTGGAGTTCGGCAGCATATCCCATGCAACCGGGACCTGTGCCCCTGTACTCTCCCTGATTTCCTTTATTTTACAACCCCCTTTGCCAATCAGCAATCCACACTGGCCTGCAGGAACCACTAGGCGCAGCGTAACGGGTGGTTTGCTGGAGGCAGTGCTGTTTGTCATTGAGCTGCTGATATCCTCTTCCATTTTATCAATTATCATTGAAAAGGCTTCAATTATCATTGAAAAGGCTTTGAAGATGGCATTTGTTGGACCAGCTAAGGTGATAATTCTTTCTGGGCAATTGCCTTCTGAGATGTTAATATGAGCCCCACTCTCTGCACGCATCTTTTTAACAGACTCTCCTTTCTTCCCAATGATGCTACCGACTTCCTTTCCATGCATCAGGAGTCTGATGGTGAGGGTAACATTCAGGCCTCCTTCAATAACACCGGTGTCCATAGTGAAACTAGTTCTGTTAGATCAAGGCAATAGTCAGAAGATGTAAAGGTAGTCTTTGGTCACCAGATAAGACAAGACTTCACACTGGACGAGGTGGAGAGAGGGCAAGAGCGGGACGGAGACCGGGGAGGGAAGGGAGAAAGGGGGGAGGAAAAACAAGGGAGGAATGGGGAGGAAGGAACGATCCGGAGGCGAAGGGGGCCCCGGGGAGGGAAGGAGAGAGCCGGGTAGGAGAGGAATGGCAACGGCGGGAGGGGCTGGCAGGAGCTGCGGCTTCTGCTGCTGCCTTTGCTGCTCTGGGATGGGAGATATCAGATTTTACAGCCAAAATATTGTAGGAACCAGGAAAGACTAGCTCAGTTACAAAACTGAACAAGGAACTATTTATTTGAACAAACTCACCCAAATATATACACCAGGAGGACATCTCTCTAGCAATACAAACTGTAACCAGAAACCAAATTAACATAACAAATTAACTAGTCCCTTAAAGCAGCTGAGGTGACTCCATGCCCACCTGGCCATTGTTGTTATTAATCAGAATTTCACTACAGGTCAGACTTGTAGTCACTGAGCTTCACGCAGTAGATTATACATTATCATAAGTAGGGCTTTATGTTCGGGTCGAACATTGGCTGTTTGCCCGTTCGCCTAACAGTGAACAATTTGGGGTGCTCGCGGCAAATTCGAAAGCCTCGGAACACCCTTTAAAAGTCTATGGGAGAATTTAAAAGTGCTAATTTTAAAGGCTTATATGCATGGTATTGTCATAAAAAGTGTTTGGGGACCTGGGTCCTGCCCCAGGGGACATGTATCAATGCAAAAAAAGTTTTAAAAACAGCTTTTTTTTTCGGGAGCAGTGATTTTAATAATACTTAAAGTGAAACAATAAAAGTGTAATATTCCTTTAAATTTCGTACCTGGGGGAATCTATAGTATGCCTGTAAAGGGAGGCATGTTTCCCGTGTTTAGAACAGTCTGACAGCAAAATGATATTTCTAAAGGAAAAAAAGTCATGTAAAACTACTATTGCTACTATCACTACTACCTGGGGGGTGTCTATAGTATACCTGTAAAGGGGCGCATGTTTACCATGTTTAGAACAGTCTGACAGCAAAATGACTTTTCTAAAGGAAAAAAAGTCATGTAAAACTACTATCACTACTAACTGCTGTAAAACTACTATCGCTAGCGCCGGCTATAATGAATTGTCGGTCCGGCAATACACATAAAAGTTCATTGATAAAAACGGCATGGGAACCCGAACAAAAATTTTTAAAAAATGCGTGGGGGGTCCCCCCTAAATTCCATACCAGGCCCTTCAGGTCTGGTATGGATATTAAGAGGAATTCCGTGCCAAAATTTAAAAAAAAAATGGCGTGGGGGTCCCCCTCAAAATACATACCGGACCTGATTTTAATGGGAACCCCGGGCCAAAATTTTTAAAAAATGGCGTGGGGTCCCCCCAAAAATCCATACTAGACCCTTTTCCGAGCACGCAACCTGGCAGGCCGCAGGAAAAGAGGGGGGCAAGATAGCACCCCCCACCTGAACCATACCAGGCCACATACCCTCAACATTGGAGGGTGCTTTAGGGTAGCCCCCCAAAGCACCTCGTCCCCATGTTGATGGGGAGAAGGGCCTTATCCCCACAACCCTTGCCCGGTGGTTGTGGGGGTCAGCGGGTGGGGGGCTTATCGGAATCTGGAAGCCCCCTTTAACAAGGAGACCCCCAGATCCCGGCCCCCCCTGTGTGAATTGGCAATGGGGTACAAATGTACCCCTACCATTTCACAAAAAAAGTGTCAAAAAGGTTAAAAAACAAGAGACGTTTTTTGACAAGTCCTTTATTAATTTCTTCTTCTTTCCGCTACTTCTTCCATCTTCTTTCTTCTTGTCTTCTTTCGGTGTTCTTCTTCTTCCTCCATCTTCTTCTTCTCCATCTTCTTCTTCTCCATCTTCTTCTTCCTCCGCTCTTCTCGTCCCGCATCTTCCTCTGGATTCTTCTCCACTCCGTCCACACGATTCCTCCTCAGTGGTAGTCTTCCGCCGTGTGACGCTTTGGTTCTTCTGACACTTCTTATATAAAGGAGGGCGGGGCCACCCGGGGGACTTCACGGGGACTTCCCTGTGGCTTTCCCCGGTTATGTAAACGGATGACCCTGCCCCCTCTGACAACACGGGGAAAGCCACAGGGAAGTCCCCGTGAAGTCCCCGTGCGTCAGAGGAGGGGGGGCACTGGGTGGCCCCGCCCTCCATTATATAAGAAGTGTCAGAAGAACCGAAGTGTCACACGGCAGAAGAACACCACTGAGGCGGATCGTGCGGACAGAGCGGAGAAGAAGCCGGAGGAAAATGTGGGACGAGAAGAGCGGAGGAAGAAGATGGAGAAGAAGAAGATGGAGGAAGAAGAAGAACACTGAAGGAAGACCAGAAGAAAGAATATGGAAGAAGAAGCGGAAAGAAGAAGAAATTAATAAAGGACTTGTCAAAAGAGATATTGTGGATAAATATTACTGTCCCATTTTAAGTAATATAAGCCACATTTTCTCAGTCACCCTGTGCCCCTAATGGACACAGGGTGAATTAGACATAGGGGATGCATGGGGAGCTGAAACAAAGGTTTCCCAACTTCTCCAAGGGATTCTGGGTTCCACGGGCCCTCCTGTCACAGTTTCAAATACATTAAACTTTAATACACTGGGCAAATAGGTCTCAAATTGTTTTCAATCTTCATACGAACAAGGCTAGGGTTGCCTTCTTTCAGGAGACACATTTTTCTACAGATCATACACCTGTTCTTGATAATTTGCATTTTCCCACCTGGTTTCACATTTGCACAATTGAGATCTAGAGGATTGTCCCTCATACCCTTCACACATCTTTATCTTACCAGCAACTTGAGACTAGAGATGACATAAACTACATGCCATTTATATCAGAGGCAGCCAACCCTCAAGCTGCTCTATTTCCTCTATGCTCTCAATCAAGGCCTTCTCTTTCACACCGCCTGTGGTCTTGCAAGTTCATCTCAACTTTTTAGATTCTATCCTTTATCTATGGAATCACCTCTGTGCAACTCCCAATGGATCCACTCCTCCTAATCTTTGGATATTGGAGCAAACAAACAGAAAACTGCGAACACCACCAACTATAAACAGAAATCCTGGATTTTAATCTCCCTCTTAGTCGCCAGAAGAACCATCCTAAAAAAACTGGACTACTCCCTCTCGTCCAACAATCTCTCTAACCAAAAGGGAACTCCACCTACTCTTACAGAGAAATTGGGCACTGACTTTACCCTCTCTTCTTCCAGGACAAGTTTTTATAAGAAATGGGAGGCCTTTATGCTAGGAACTATCCCCACAAAGGAGCTTGATGCCTTAGAGGAACCTCTCTCTTATCTCCAAGGTCTCCAACAACTATACGACAAGGAGGATATCTGTTAATATACCTACCATCTACCCTTTCCCAGAGTGTTCCAATGCAGCTTTTGAAGACTTTAAAGCTTGTCGATTTAGGTAGATGTGCAATCCCCACTCCCCTGTTCCCCCCCCCCCCCCCATCTCCTCCCTTACCTGGCTCATTATCTTTACAATAAAGATCCATCCCTTTTTCAACCGAGTCTTTATGGTATACTCTGTATGTATACTTTGTTTATCTTTAGCGTAATTTAAAACACAATGGTTATTGTTACCTTTTACTCAACATCCATTGTTCTGGTTACAAGCTTTACTCAGGCTAAGGAAATTGTAAAATTCTAAACTCCAAGTGACATTTTCCCTGTCACAATGCCATTACTTTGTATCTTGATTCTTTTGACAGTAAAATCTGTTTAAAAAAAAAAAAAAAAAAGAAATGACTTAAACTGGCCATAGATGGATTGAAATTCAGCCAGTTCAGCGGGGATGAGCGGAGTTTCAATCCATCTATGGATTGTAGGGTGGATTTCTTCATTCACCTTGAATATGTGAATGTTGGAAAAAATTGATCCATCTATGGCCAGCTCAAGAGGGTAGATTTCTGTTTCTCAAGTTCTCCATTTCTGGTAAAAAATATACCTTCTCTATTCTGTACGTTCCTAGCCAAGATCAATTTACCTTTAGTATACAATATCTTATGGACCTCCTGAAATTTGCTGAAGGACTAATGATTGTCATGAGTGATTTTAACTGCATATTTGACCCCACATCTCCAACATCTACCACTCTCACATTAATCAGTTTAAACATTTTTTAGCCCAGCATAATTTGGTGGAAATCTGGCAGATTTCTCCTCCTATGGATCAAGACTATGCATTTTGTTTTTAAATTATTCAGCTCGCTCATACAACAGAAATAAATTCTTCATACGCCAAAATGCTTTAATACTACATCCTACCACTTCTATGGATAGTACAGTACAGTATATACTGTACTTTGGTGTGATCATGTCCCAATCTTGACTCATTTTCTCAAAGAAATACCGCAACAAATGTTGACATGGTAACTTAATGATAACATCTTATAAGATACCCTTGGCATAGCTGAAATAACTGACTCTATCATGTGTTTTCTTACAGATCACCACATGGATAATATCTCATTGCCCCTGAAACAGGAGGCACTTAAGTGCATCCTCTGGGGAGTATTCTTTAAGCATAGCACCTACCTAAAGAAAATCAGCACAACTAAACTAAATGACCTGCTCCAAAATATTGCAAATTTAGAAAAAGTATTTAAAAAAGCTGGGACGAGAACACACTACTCCAGTTATCTACTGCTAGAATAACACTCTTACAACTTCTTAACCAAAAAAAACTTACACCTGGGAGATCACACCTATTTTCTCAAGTCCATAGACGAGCATGGTAAATTCCTTGCTAGAGCTCCTTATGATAAAAAAAAGTAGTACAGCTATCCCTATGCTGAAAGACCCAAATGGTTTTCCCACTGAGAACCCCAAAAATGCTAACTTATTTTAATCTTTTTATGACAAGCTCAACAGGGGTGTCTTTTGACCTTTCTGGGCCACATCGGAAGAGGAACTATCTTGGGTCACACATAAAATACACTAACATTAAGGTTAGCTGATGAGTAGAAAAAGTCAGCCTATCATAATTTAATGATCACTGATATAGATTATGTACCTGAGTAATAGGGATGAGCCGAACACCCCCCTGTTCGGTTCGCACCAGAACATGCGAACAGGAAAAAAGTTCGTTCGAACACGCGAACACCGTTAAAGTCTATGGGACACGAACATGAATAATCAAAAGTGCTAATTTTAAAGGCTAATATGCAAGTTATTGTCATAAAAAGTGTTTGGGGACCTGGGTCCTGCCCCAGGGGACATGGATCAATGCAAAAAAAAGTTTTAAAAACGGCCGTTTTTTCAGGAGCAGTGATTTTAATAATGCTTAAAGTCAAACAATAAAAGTGTAATATCCCTTTAAATTTCGTACCTGGGGGGTGTCTATAATATGCCTGTAAAGGGGCGCATGTTTCCTGGGTTTAGAACAGTCTGACAGCAAAATGACATTTTGAAGGAAAAAACTCATTTAAAACTACCCCCGGCTATTGCATTGCCGACAATACACATAGAAGTTCATTGATAAAAACGGCATGGGAATTCCCCAAAGGGGAACCCCGAACCAAAATTAAAAAAAAAAATGACGTGGGAGTCCCCCTAAATTCCATACCAGGCCCTTCAGGTCTGGTATGGATATTAAGGGGAACCCCGGCCAAAATTTAAAAAAAAAAAATGACGTGGGGTTCCCCCTAAATTCCATACCAGACCCTTCAGGTCTGGTATGGATTTTAAGGGGAACCCCGCGCCAAAAAAAAAAAAAAAACGGCGTGGGGTCCCCCCAAAAATCCATACCAGACCCTTATCCGAGCACGCAACCTGGCAGGCCGCAGGAAAAGAGGGGGGGACGAGAGTGCGGCCCCCCCCCCTCCTGAACCATACCAGGCCACATGCCCTCAACATTGGGAGGGTGCTTTGGGGTAGCCCCCCAAAACACCTTGTCCCCATGTTGATGAGGACAAGGGCCTCATCCCCACAACCCTGGCCGGTGGTTGTGGGGGTCTGCGGGCGGGGGGCTTATCGGAATCTGGAAGCCCCCTTTAACAAGGGGACCCCCAGATCCCGGCCCCCCCCCTGTGTGAAATGGTAAGGGGGTACAAAAGTACCCCTACCATTTCACTAAAAAACTGTCAAAAATGTTAAAAATGACAAGAGACAGTTTTTGACAATTCCTTTATTTAAATACTTCTTCTTTCTTCTATCTTCCTTCATCTTCTGGTTCTTCTGGCTCTTCTGGTTCTTCCTCCGGCGTTCTCGTCCAGCATCTCCTCCGCGGCGTCTTCTATCTTCTTCTCCTCGGGCCGCTCCGCACCCATGGCATGGGGGGAGGCTCCCGCTCTTCTCTTCTTCTTCATCTTCTTTTCTCCTTCTCTTCTTCATTTTCTTCTCTGGGCCGCTCCGCATCCATGCTGGCATGAAGGGAGGCTCCCGCTGTGTGACGGCGCTCCTCGTCTGACAGTTCTTAAATAACGGGGGGGCGGGGCCACCCGGTGACCCCACCCCCTCTGACGCACGGGGCATGACGGGACTTCCCTGTGGCATTCCCCGTGACGTCACAGGGAAGTCCCGTGCGTCAGAGGGGGACGGGGTCACCGGGTGGCCCCGCCCCCCGTTATTTAAGAACTGTCAGACGAGGAGCGCCGTCACACAGCGGGAGCCTCCCGCCATGCTAGCATGTGTGAGGAGCGGCCCGGAGAAGAAAATGAAGAAGAGAAGAAAAGAAGAAGAGAAGAAGATGAAGAAGAAGAGAAGAGCGGGAGCCTCCCCCCATGCCATGGGTGCGGAGCGGCCCGAGGAGAAGAAGATAGAAGACGCCGCGGAGGAGATGCTGGACGAGAACACCGGAGGAAGAACCAGAAGAGCCATAAGAACCAGAAGAACCAGAAGATGAAGGAAGATAGAAGAAAGAAGAAGTATTTAAATAAAGGAATTGTCAAAAACTGTCTCTTGTCATTTTTAACATTGACAGTTTTTTAGTGAAATGGTAGGGGTACTTTTGTACCCCCTTACCATTTCACACAGGGGGGGGCCGGGATCTGGGGGTCCCCTTGTTAAAGGGGGCTTCCAGATTCCGATAAGCCCCCCGCCCGCAGACCCCCACAACCACCGGCCAGGGTTGTGGGGATGAGGCCCTTGTCCTCATCAACATGGGGACAAGGTGTTTTGGGGGGCTACCCCAAAGCACCCTCCCAATGTTGAGGGCATGTGGCCTGGTATTTTTTTTTGGGGGGACCCCACGCCGTTTTTTTTTTTTTTTTTTTGGCGCGGGGTTCCCCTTAAAATCCATACCAGACCTGAAGGGTCTGGTATGGAATTTAGGGGGAACCCCACGTCATTTTTTTTTTTTAATTTTGGCCGGGGTTCCCCTTAATATCCATACCAGACCTGAAGGGCCTGGTATGGAATTTAGGGGGACTCCCACGTCATTTTTTTTTTTTAATTTTGGTTCGGGGTTTGGTTCCCATGCCGTTTTTATCAATGAACTTCTATGTGTATTGTCGGCAATGCAATAGCCGCGGGTAGTTTTAAATGAGTTTTTTCCTTCAAAATGTCATTTTGCTGTCAGACTGTTCTAAACACAGGAAACATGCGCCCCTTTACAGGCATACTATAGACACCCCCCAGGTACGAAATTTAAAGGGATATTACACTTTTATTGTTTGACTTTAAGCATTATTAAAATCACTGCTCCTGAAAAAACGTCCGTTTTTAAAACTTTTTTTTGCATTGATCCATGTCCCCTGGGGCAGGACCTGGGTCCCCAAACACTTTTTATGACAATAACTTGCATATTAGCCTTTAAAATTAGCACTTTTGATTTCTCCCATAGACTTTTAAAGGGTGTTCCGCGGCATTCGAATTTGCCGCGAACACCCCAAATTGTTCGCTGTTCGGCGAACTTGCGAACAGCCAATGTTCGAGTCGAACATGAGTTCGACTCGAACTCGAAGCTCATCCCTACTGAGTAATATTTTTTATTATAAGAGTAAAAGGGGGCAACATAAAACTAGTGAAATATTTGACACGTTTTTTGATAAACTAACATATCAATTCCCAATTAACTCTCAAGGTGCTCATCAGATGTTTTGGTTCTAATTTTGCCCTTCATGTGCTTCATCCTTAAAAATAGTTGCTCACAAATAAAGGTGATAAAACTTATAAAAGACCAGTAAAGAGACACTTTAAAAAAAAATTGGCCACATATGTTTGCTAAGTGTAAATGCATTTTTTTTAAAATAAAAAAATAAAAATGTATAAGTTTATGATTTTGTGTTGGGCCGCATTCATAGCCATCTTGGGCTGCATGTGGACCACAGGTTGGACACCCCTGCTCTACAACATACTTTGTTGTTGTTAAAGATCTAGATCCTTCCTTACTCAAGTTAAAAATCAAGACATGCTGTATATACAGGATAAGGCCATTAATTCTATCCTGGGATAGAATTAATGGCTGGTGGCTTCTTTACTCACAGCAATAATGTCCAAGCCTGCCTTATCTCCACTGATACAAAAAAAAACATTTGATAGGGTATACTGGAGATTTATGCAGGAGGCTCTATCCTAGATTGACCTTGGCTCCAATCTCCTGAAAGATCACAACATTCTTTCATAACCCACATGAACCCTATTAAGATTCAGTGTAGTACCCAACAGGGATGCTTCCTATTCTTGCTGCTCTACATTCTTACTTTGGAGCGTTTGGCAGTTGCATTATGTAACAATCTGGACATCTTCAGGGTTTGGTTTGTGCCTGCCAGTATAAAGTAAATTGTCATGTTATGCCAACAACCTTCTTTCAGACGTTACCTCCCTACATACATCGCTCCAATCAGAGTTTTACAGATTTGGCTCTATCAGTAACTTCAAAGTTAACTTTGACAAAACGGAAGCTCTAAATACAGTATATTACTAATCTTCTGTGACATCTCTTTACTACAGTCTAATTAATCCTTTTGCAGAAGTCTGCTGTGAAATATTTGGGCATCTACTTTCCCAAGATTTTACAAGACCTAGCAGTGGAAAATGTTACCCCTCTGCTCCATATAATTTGTGCATGTTTAAAATTGCACAACAAACCATGCTTCTCATGGATGGGGTGTATCAATATGATTAAGATGGACATACTACCCAAGCATAAGTATGTTTTTTAAACTGTCACCACTGCTGAACTTTCCCTCCCAAGTAACCCATCTCATAAGATAAATTGTTTGGGGCTATTAAAAAGCCACTATGTTCCATATACATGTCTTCATGTTACCAAAATGAAGGATGGTGCCCTACTGGATCTCTCTCTCTATCTCCACGCTACTTTCTTCATCAGGATAATAGACTGGTTTCACTGTAAGAGCCCTAAACTCTGAGTCAAACCTTGCAAGCAAAGAAACATCCCTCATTATAGCATTTACTACTGTCATGCCATACAGCCTGGTGGGAATACTCCCAGTTGTCCCTTCATCTTAAGTTACTAACTCGCTAGCTTCAGTAAACACACTTAATAGACTTCTTATGTCTTTTAAATCTCTACTGACACAATCAAATAAACCTGAACAATAAAGCCCCATACACATTTGCCGGGAGACATTTTCCGGTTCAAAAAATACCCCCCGACATTCTGCCTGTGTGCATGTCGATCTGTCCGACAGAAGCCGATCGTTCAGCCAGCTTCTGTCAGACGTGAATGCCAGAAAACCAGCAGCCGACTGACTCCCTATCAGCACTCTCAGCCAATGGCAGTATATATACTATACGGTCTGCCCTATATACTCTGCAGAAAATTGGGCCTTAGGTGTTGGTGGTACTAGAACAAAGTAAGCCCTCACAGTTACTCTTGTTGGACGCAGGAACGGGCCCTGCTGTGAAATATTATATCCAGAATTGTAATTACATGCCCCTGTTAAACAGGGGCAGAAAAATTGGGCCTTGGGTGGTGGTGGTGGTGGTGCAACAACACTGTAACCCCTCACAGATACTCATGTTGGGCGCTGGAATGGGCCCTGCTGTGAAATATTATGTCAACAGTTTTAATTACATGCCCCTGTTAAATAGGGACAGAAAAATTGGGCCTTGGGTGGTGGTGGTGCCACAAAACTGTAACCCCTCACAGATACTCTTGTTGATCGCAGGAATGGGCCCTGCTGTGAAACATGACTGCCAGTTTCTTGTCCTTCTGTGGCACCCCCTCTCTCTAGGCTCACGTTACTCCCTTCCTCAACCTGGGAACCAACATGGGAGCCTTCAAATCACTGCGCATCCTCCAGAAGCATATAACCGACACTGTGGTCAAATAATTCTATGGATGATTCTATGAATTCTATGTGCATGATGGTGGGGCTACAGAAGGAGTGACTGTGGACAAGGAGCTGGTGGAAACATAAAAAGGACAAGCAGCACCAGATCTAAGTGCAGCAATGAGTTAAGATTTTTAATATAAAGTAATGCACTTACTAAAACAGAGTAAAAGCAGGCACATCTTTGATAAGAAGTCAGACTTGGGCGACAGGATCCAAATAAGCCTCCAGATGGCGTCGCAGGGTCTCTCTCGGTGGCACCGGTGATCTCCGGTGTCCCGGGCTTGGAGCTGCAGAGCGCACAAGGAAGTCATCAGATGAAGGGTTCCAGGTCGCAATGTGATGATGCTGTGACGTGCATGCGTTTGGAGCATTTGTGCTCCTTCATCAGGCATCTGCGGCATAGGCTGCTTTGGCTGCTGCGTTAGAAGGCAAACTACTCTGAGCCTGGGTGACAGAGGATTAGGAGGATGAGGACGGATTTGTTAGCCACTCCACCAACTCTTCTGCATGTTGTGGCTCAATGGCCACATGTTGTGACAAGCGTGCCTCAAGTCCACCTGCAGAGGATGCACCATGTCCACAACCACCACTGTTGACTGTAGACACAAAGGCTGCTTGCCTTCTTTTAGTGGCCTGTGAGCATCTGCCTCTCCTTGGTGGCCTTCCAGACATGATGTATTTTTTGTTTTGCAACACCACACTACACTGTATTAGATACTGTGTACACCTCCTGAAGTGTATTAGAAAGTGTACAATGGCTGCACTGTATGGTATACTGTGTACACCACCAGAAGTGTAGTAGAAACTGTACACACTGTATTAGATACTGTGTACACTGCCTGAAGTGTATTAGAAGCAGTACACCATGGAATGCATTGTAGATATATACACTAGACTCTCTCTCTCTCTCTCTCTCTCTCTCTCTCTCTCTCTATATATATATATATATATATATATATATATAAATACACTGCCTGACCTGTATTAGAAACCATACGCACTGTATTGGATACTGTGTACACCACCTGCACTGTATTAGCAACTGTACAGTGACTTCACTGTATTATATACTGTGCACACCACCAGAAGTGTATTATAAACTGTACACACTGTATTAGATACTGTGTACACCACCAGAAGTGTAGTAGAAACTGTACACACTGTATTAAAAACTGTGTACACCACCTGCACTGTATTAGCCACTGTACACCACAGCATGCACTGTAGATATAGGCTACACTGGATGCAGAGTATATACAGTATCTCACAAAAGTGAGTACACCCCTCACATTTTTGTAAATATTTTATTATATCTTTTCATGTGACAACACTGAAAAAAATTACACTTTGCTACAATGTAAAGTAGTGAGTGTATAGCTTGTATAACAGTGTAAATTTGCTGTCCCCTCAAAATAACTCAATACACAGCCATTAATGTCTAAACCGCTGGCAACAAAAGTGAGTACACCCCTATGTGAAAATGTCCGAATTGGGCCCGATTAGCCATTTTCCCTCCCGTTGTCATGTGACTCGTTAGTATTACAAGGTTTCAGGTGTGAATGGGGAGCAGGTGTGTTAAATTTGGTGTTATTGCTCTTACTCTCTCATACTGGTCACTGGAAGTTCAACATGGCACCTCATGCTAAAGAACTCTCTGAGGGTCTGAAAAAAAGAATCGTTGCTCTACATAAAGATAGGCTATAAGAAGATTGCCAAGACTAGGGATGAGCCGAACACCCCCCTGTTCAGTTCGCACCAGAACATGCGAACAGGCAAAAAATTTGTTCGAACACGTGAACACCGTTAAAGTCTATGGGACTCGAACATGAATAATCAAAAGTGCTAATTTTAAAGGCTTATATGCAAGTTATTGTCATAAAAAGTGTTTGGGGACCTGGGTCCTGCCCCAGGGGACATGGATCAATGCAAAAAAAAGTTTTAAAAAAGGCAGTTTTTTCGGGAGCAGTGATTTTAATAATGCTTAAAGTGAAACAATAAAAGTGTAATATTCCTTTAAATTTCGTACCTGGGGGGTGTCTATAGTATGCCTGTAAAGGGGCACATGTTTCCCGTGTTTAGAACAGTCTGACAGCAAAATGACATATGTCATGTGGGAGTAGCCATGTGTGAAAGATGAATGCTTGTCAGCCATGGCTCAATCCAAGTTGAGTTGTCCTTGTGGTACTTACACAATCCACCCAGGTAGACCAAGTAATCGCATATGTACTTTCAGTAAAGTCTCTATCTTGGGAAAGCATTTGATCCACCTGGTAAATGAAACCAAGTCCACAAAGAATACTTGAATCCTGACAATGCCTAGTAAGGATGATATGGGCTTTGGTACACAATTTGATACACAATCCACCCAGGTAGACCAAGTAATCGCATATGTACTTTCAGTAAAGTCTCTATCTTGGGAAAGCATTTGATCCACCTGGTAAATGAAACCAAGTCCACAAAGAATACTTGAATCCTGACAGTGCCTAGTAAGGATGATATGGGCTTTGGTAAAAAAAAAAAAAAAGAAATGATGAAATAGTCCCAGCTTAATTTACTTATAAGATCCCGTTTTCATGCTCACCTGACCTGCATGCTTTGGCCAATCACAGCACGCTCTGCTGAGAGAGCCATAATTGGCCAAAGGCCGGGTGCCAGCCAACCACGCCCCACAATATATAAGGCTGCTTACACAGCAGGCGTGTGTAGTGTTGGTGTGGACAGAGAGATAGCTTGAGTTAGATTAAGCAGGCAGGTTATTCAGTTAGTGGCAGTGTATTTGATAAACAGTATCTCACAAAAGTGAGTACACCCCTCACTTTTTTGTAAATATTTTATTATATCTTTTCATGTGACAACGCTGAAGAAATTACACTTTGCTACAATGTAAAGTAGTGAGTGTACAGCTTTTATAACAGTGTAAATTGTCTGTCACCTTAAAAAAACTTAACAGACAGCCAATAATTGTCTAAACCGCTGGCAACAAAAGTGAGTACACTTCTAAGTGAAAATGTCCAAATTTGGCCCAATTAGCCATTTCCCCTCCCTGGTGTCATGTGACTCATTAGTCTTACAAGGTCTCAGGTGTGAATGGGGTGTTAAATTTGGTGCTGTCACTCTTATGCCCCGGACATTGATCGGACATTCCGACAACAAAATCCATGGATTTTTTCCGACAGATGTTGGCTCAAACTTGTCTTGCATACACACGGTCACACAAAGTTGTCGGAAAATCCGATCGTTCTGAACGCGGTGACGTAAAACACATACGTTGGGACTATAAACGGGGCAGTAGCCAATAGCTTTCGTCTTTTAATTTATTCTGAGCATGCGTGGCACTTTGTGCGTTGGATTTGTGTACACACGATCGGAATTTATGACAACGGATTTTGTTGTCGGAAAATTTTATAGCAAGCTCTCAAACTTTGTGTGTCAGAAATTCCAATGGAAAATGTGTGATGGAACCCACACACGGTCGGAATTTCCGACAACAAGGTCCTATTACACATTTTCCGTCGGAAAATCCGATCGTGTGTACAGGGCATTACTCTCTCATACTGGTCAATGGAAGTTCAACATGGCACCTCATGCCAAAGAACTCTCTGAGGATCTGAAAAAAAGAATCGTTGCACTACATAAAAATAGCCTAAGAAGATTGCCAAGACTAGGGATGAGCCGAACACCCCCCCTGTTCGGTTCGCACCAGAACAAGCGAACAGGCAAAAAATTTGTTCAAACACGCGAACACCATTAAAGTCTATGGGACTCGAACATGAATAATCAAAAGTGCTAATTTTAAAGGCTTATATGCAAGTTATTGTCATAAAAGTGTTTGGGGACCTGGGTCCTGCCCCAGGGGACATGGATCAATGCAAAAGAAAGTTTTAAAAACGGCTGTTTTTTCGGGAGCAGTGATTTTAATAATACTTAAAGTGAAACAATAAAAGTGTAATATTCCTTTAAATTTCCTTCCCGGGGGGTGTCTATAGTATGCCTGTAAAGGGGCACATGTTTCCCGTGTTTAGAACAGTCTGACAGCAAAATGATATTTCAAAGGAAAAAAAGTCATTTAAAACTACTTGCGGCTATTAATGAATTGTCGGTCCAACAATACACATAAAAGTTAATTGATAAAAATGGCATGGGATTTCCCCACAGGGGAACCCCAAACCAAAATGTAAAAAAAAATGGCGTGGGGGTCCCCCTAAATTCCATACCAGGCCCTTCAGGTCTGGTATAGATATTAAGGGGAACCTCACTCCAAATTTTTTTTTAAAAATGGTGTGGGGGTCCCCCTCAAAATCCATACCAGACCCTTCAGGTCTGGTATGGATTTTAAGGGGAACCCCGTGCCAAAATTAAAAAAAAAATGGCGTGGGGTCCCCCCAAAAATCCATACCAGGCCCTTATCCAAGCACGCAACCTGGCAGGCCACAGGAAAAGAGGGGGGATGAGAGAGCGCCCCCCCTCCTGAGCCGTACCAGACCACATGCCCTCAACATGGGGAGGGTGCTTTGGGGTCCCCCCAAAGCACTTTGTCCCCATCTTGATGGGGACAAGGGCCTCATCCCCACAACCCTTGCCCGGTGGTTGTGGGGGTCAGCGGGCGGGGGGCTTATCGGAATCTGGAAGCCCCTTTAACAAGGGGACTCCCAGAACCCGCCCCCCATGTGAAGTGGTAAGGGGGTACAAAAGTACACCTACCATTTCACAAAAAAAGTGTCAAAAATGTTAAAAATGACAAGAGACAGGTTTTGACAATTCCTTTATTTAAAGTCTTCTTTTCATCCTTTTTCTTCTATCTTCTTTCTTCTATCTTCCTTCGGTTTCTTCTTCCATCTTCTTCTTCCATCTTCTTCTTCCTCCGATCCTCTGCTTCTTGCTCCAGAATTTTCGTCCGGCATCTTCCTCCGCAGCGTCTTCTTCCCTTCTTCGTTCTCAGGCCGCTCCGCATCCATGATGGGAGGCTCCCGCTGTGTGACGTTTCTTGTCTTCTGGCACTTCTTAAATAACGAAGGGCGGGGCCACCCGGTCACCCAGCCCCCCTCTGACGCACAGAGAATTGACGGGGACTTCCCTATGGGTTTCCCCGTGATGTCAGAGGGGGCGGGGTCACCCGGTTACACTGGAGTCCTCTTCCACTCCTCCATGATGACATCATGGAGCTGGTGGATGTTAAAGACCTTGCGCTCCTCCACCTTCCATTTGCGGATGCCCCACAGATGCTCAATAGGGTTTAAGTCTGGAGACATGCTTGGCCAGTCCATCACCTTTACCCTCAGCTTCTTTAGCAAGGCAGTGGTCGTCTTGGAGGTGTGTTTGTGGTCGTTATCATGTTGGAATACTGGCCTGTGGCCCAGTCTCCGAAGGGACAAAATCATGCTCTGCTTCAGTATGTCACAGTACACGTGGGCAGTCATGGTTCCCTCAATGAATTATAGCTCCCCAGTGCTGGCAGCACTCATGCTGCCCCAGACCATGACACTCCCACCACCATGCTTGACTGTAGGCAAGACACACTTGTCTTTGTACACCTCACCTGGTTGCCACCACACACACTTGACACCATCTGAACCAAATAAGTTTATCTTGGTCTCATTAAACTACAGGACATGGTTCCACTAATCCATGTCCTTAGTCTGCTTGTCTTCAGCAAACTTTTTGTGGGCTTTCTTGTGCATCATCTTTAGAAGAGGCTTCTTTCTGGAATGACAGCCATGCACACCAATTTGATGCAGTGTGCAGTGTATGGTCCGAGCACTGACAGGCTGACCCCCCACCTCTTCAACCTTTGCAGCAATGCTGGCAGCACTCCTACGTCTATTTCCAAAGACAACCTCTGAATATGACGCTGACCATGTGCACTCAACTTCTTTGGTCGACTATAGCGAGGCCTGTTCTGAGTGTAACCGCTGTATGGACTTGGCCACCATGCTGAAGCTCAGTTTCAGGGTCTCAGCAATCTTCTTATAGCCTAGGCCATCTTTATGTAGAGCAACAATTATTTTCTTCAGATCCTCAGAGAGTTCTTTGGCATGAGGTGCCATGTTGAACTTCCAGTGACCAGTATGAGAGAGTAATGCCCCGTACACACGGTCGGATTTTCCGACGGAAAATGTGTCATAAGACCTTGTTGTCGGAAATTCCGACTGTGCGTGGGCTCCATCACACATTTTCCATCGGAATTTCCGACACACAAAGTTTGAGAGCTTGCTATAAAATTTTCCGACAACAAAATCCGTTGTCGTAAATTCAGATCGTGTGTACACAAATCCAACGCACAAAGTGCCACGCATGCTCAGAATAAATTAAAAAATGAAAGCTATTGGCTACTGCCCCGTTTATAGTCCCCACATACGCGTTTTACGTCACCGTGTTCAGAACGATCGGATTTTCCGACAACTTCGTGTGACCGCGTGTATGCAAGACAAGTTTGAGCCAACATCGGAAAAAATTCATGGATTTTGCTGTCGGAATGTCTGATCAATGTCCGACCGTGTGTACAGGGCATAAGAGTGACAACACCAAATTTAACACCCCATTCACACCTGAGACCTTGTAACACTAATGAGTCACATGACACCAGGGAGGGGAAATGGCTAATTGGGCCAAATTTGGACATTTTCACTTAGAGGTGTACTCACTTTTGTTGCCAGCGGTTTAGACAATTATTGGCTGTCTGTTGAGTTTTTTTGAGGTGACAGACAATTTACACTGTTATACAAGCTGTACACTCACTACTTTACATTATAGCAAAGTGTAATTTCTTCAGCATTGTCACATGAAAAGATATAATAAAATATTTACAAAAAAGTGAGGGGTGTACTCACTTTTGTGAGATACTGTTTATCAAATACACTGCCACTAACTGAATAACCTGCCTGTTTAATCTAACTTAAGCTATCTCTCTGTCCACGCCAACACTACACATGCCTGCTGTGTAAGCAGCCTTATATATTGTGGGGCGTGGTTGGCTGGCACCCAGCCTTTGGCCAATTATGGCTCTCTCAGCAGAGCGTGCTGTGATTGGCCAAAGCATGCAGGTCAGGTGAGCATGAAAACGGGATCTTATAAGTAAATTAAGCTGGGACTATTTCATCATTTCTTTTTTTTTTTTAACCAAAGCCCATATCATCATTACTAGGCATTGTCAGGATTCAAGTATTCTTTGTGAACTTGGTTCCATTTACCAGGTGGATCAAATGCTTTCCCAAGATAGAGACTTTACTGAAAGTACATATGCGATTACTTGGTCTGCCTGGGTGGATTGTGTAAGTACCATAAGGACAACTCAACTTGGATTGAGCCATGGCTGACAAGCATTCATCTTTCACACATGGCTACTCCCACATGACATATGGAAGATGCAATGCTCTATTACTGACTCTTTTCCTATTTGGGTCCTATTTCTTCTGTCCTGTCTCCCCCCTGAACGCACACTTTTTGTCCTTTATTTTTTATGCTTTAATACAATTGCATTCATATGTAAAAGAGCGCTATATCCTAAGTCTGATAGACTTGGGCTTCATGCAGTGATATACAGTACTGTGCCAATATTTTAGGCAGATATGAACACATGCTGTAAAGTAAGAATACTTAAAAAAAAATATATTTTAATTGTTTATTTTTAACAATTTACAAAATGCAGGGAGTTAACAGAAGAAAAATCTAAATCAAATCAATATTTGGTGTGACTACCCTTTGGTTTCAAAGCAACATCAATTCTTCTAGGTACACAAAGTGCTTGTACGCAGTTTTTGAAGGCACTCGGAAGGTAGGTTGTTCCAAACATCTTGGAGAACTAACCACAGATCGCTTGTGGTTGTAGGCTGCCTCAAATTCTTTTGCCTCTTCATGTAATCCCAGACTCGATGATGTTGAGATTAAAGCTCTGTGGGGGCCAAACCATTACTTCCAGGACTCCTTGTTCTTCTTTATGCTGAAGTTAGTTCTTAATTACATTAGCTATATGTTTATTGTCATTGTCCTGCTGCAGAATAAATTTGGGGTCAATCACATGCCTCCCTGATGCTATAGCATGATGAATAAGTATCAAATCTCCATTTGCAGAAATGCAGCCCCAAACTTGCAAGTAACCACCATGCTTTGCTGTTGCCTGCAGACAATCATTATTGTACCGCTTTTCAGCCTTTCAGTGAACAAACTCCTGATACAACCAAATATTTATAAATAATAATAATATTAAAAATAGCATTAAACTATTAACACTTCTATTTCTGAAAGCATTTCTAATTTACAGCATTATTTCACACCTGCCTAAAACTTTTGCAAAGGACTGTAGATTCTTTGACATGTATTCAAATAGAGTCAGAAATATGCACACAACTGAAATATGACTCATATGTATTATTCTGTCTATTAAAATATGATTCTATCTATTAAAATGTTCAAGTTCAGTTGTTCATAAGGATACATATATTTGCATTTCTGTTTTATTGACTTGAAGCTTTGATATGAATACAGTGCAATCTCTTTGATATTTGCCCCTATACAACCTTGGATGTGATCTACTTATAAATGTCTCTTTTTATGCGTGCCCTGTGATTTTCCTCTGCAAAAATTATTAAAAAGGGATTCAACATACAAATGATAACATATTAGATACAAGTATTCTGTAAAAATCTAGATTAAGAGGACAATTCTACTGGACCTTGCAGATGGTTAACCTTGTCTATAAGAATTTCTAGTGGTTAAATAGTAGGATGCCTCAGATGTGAATAAAAAAAAAACTCATAATTTTCCCAATGTTAAGTCAAACTACTGATTTATGTGTAATGGGTGTCTTTCTAGTATGTAAGTGAGCCTTTCAACACTGTACTATTATCTGTCATCTGTAAGTATCCTTTGCTTCCCACTTATTAACTGGATTGATAATAAAATTCTAAATTAATTTATGTAAAGGAAAGAGGGTGTTCTTGTTTTAATTTAGTGGATAATCCAGTACTTTTTCTGTGACCCTTTTATGGAAATGTACAGGTTTTACTTTCAAAAGTAAAACCAGTAAAGATCTCATTTTTTTATATATAAATATAAAAAATCATTATTTCTTTTTACAGAACAGTGTTTTATCATTGCTATTTACATTTTCTAGGTTTCCTTTTTAACTTTCTTTCCTATACGCTTCTTATTTAATCTGGAAAGCAAAACGATTTTTCCATTTTCAAGCTTTCAGGCTCGTTACCTCACAAGCATATTTCCACAGATTGTCCGCCAACCCTGTGATCCAGGAAAAACTGCAAGAGAAATGCTAGATTTAATATGGAAGGGCACTTATTTAACTAGTCTGGCTTCTGCAGTGACTTGTTAAATGAGCAGTTCTGTTTAAACCAGCTGCCACCATGATAAAGCTTTAAATAGGAAGATTGAAATAATCAAGACGAATGGCATGCTTATTATGTGCTGTGATACATTTCTGGGGCTGATACCAAGCCAGCTACTTGTGTGTTTTGGAATGGCTGTTTTTCTACCCATACCTATTGACATTTGAGCATATATTTCTTGGCAAAAGTGTTTCCAGTTCAGTGCAAGTGATTAATTATAACCGTGTTCCCTGGTTTTCTAATACGTAACATTTAATTTACAATGAATTGAATCGCACTGACCCTCATTTTAACACGTTGAACATGGCCAAGTACTCTTTTGGCAGCAGAGAATGGAGAACACAAAAATAAAGCAAACAAAATTAACAAAAAAAGAGAGTTGAACCAAAGCATTCAGTAGCATGTAAGAGAATTATTGCATGCTCAAGGTCATGCTGGTAATTCCAGCGTAACTTATCATCAGTAATGTGGTTTTCGGAATCTTACTTGACAGGGTAAGTTTTAAAAGCAAACGGTGAAATCGCCACCATGACATTAGGTTAACTTCTTTGTTGCTGGATGACCCTGACAATAATCGTGCAGTGTTCAGGAAGCAATAATTCATACCTTTTATAAAGTTAATTTCTGCTGCTCTCATTTTTAAGGACTGATTTATTTCAAAGGGTTTTGTGTGTTCATCATTCTAATAATGTTCTTCCACTCTATTTCATCTGAGCTATACAGACATGGCTGATTTCACCCAACAGGATTATAGCCTCTTTTTCTGATTCAGCCACTTTCTGTTATGTAGAGCTTAAGGTGTAATTGTGTTGGGTGTGAAAGTAATAAAAGGCTGTGAGTGATTATCTGAATAAAAAAAATATTCCAGTTAATTGCTAGTGTAATATTTGAAGGTATGCCATCACAGTTTTTATTTGGATTATGTTTTGGGGCAAATTACCCATTTAATAAAATAGGATATGTGGGAAGTTCAACCCTAAAAAGTGGATTTTTCCTTTCATAACAGAACATTATCATCATCATAATGTTCTTTAGTTGATGATATAAATGGAATACAAACATTTACTCTTCCAAAACTTTAATGCCCTACACTGGCAGAACCATGAAGGCTTACTCTGGGAGAGGTGGGTCTAACAGAATCAGATTAGGTCTTGGTGTGCCGCTACAGATGTGATACTTGCCTATCAAAAAGAAACAACATTGACCACCAGCAGAGGAAGTATGATGCTGTATTTTTCATGCAGAGTTTTCATAGTGGTTAAAAATGAAAAAAAGTTGCTTAAAGAGGTGAATCTGTTACAAACAGTATTTTCTACAACAAATGTGACGTATGAGTTTTGCCCAATCTTTCTATTTGAACCTGTATTAAATGAAATCATTATCCTCAACAAAATGCTATGTTGTGTCTACAACCTACTTATCATTTTACAACCAGTCTTGCAGTAAGAAAGTAAACTTCAGCCCAAAATGACTCTGACAGCTTTGCAGAAGAGATTAGCTATAGTAGATACAATAGTGCTTTTAACATATTGGTTTGCAATTAGCATACACAGGCCAACAAGCCTTTTGTGAAAGAAAGCAAATAATCTCAAACTCTCAGGCTCTATTGTCACTTAATTTGAGAATATGCATCATGGTCATTCTACTTTAACCCTGAGCAGATAATACTGATAAGACCAAACTTTACAAATTGAAAGTCGAGTTAATGGGGGCATGGCCTACGCATGGCACCGAGTGGACGTGTTTGAGAAGAGCTCCGTCCAGCCATACACCTAAAACCTCTCAGCAATGCTATCTAAAGCACCAGGACCTCGCTCCACTTTGGGTAAGCATTCCGGAAAGTCCTCGGCTCATCGCCAGCCAGTCATTGGATCCATCAAAAGATTCCTCGCTGCGGAGAGTGCCAGCCCTAGCACATGGAGGGGACAGGCCAGAGCCTTGTGGTCGATTACCTCACCAGACACGCACTCTGCCTCCGTTCATGAAAGCTCCCCAGCCTCCTCTTGCTGCTCAGAGCTGATGGATGATCCTGGATCTCCCGCAGGCTCAGAGATGACTTCACTAGTGAGTGAAATTAAAAAGGAAATGGCAGGCATGTTCCGCAGCAGGGAGAAATACATTCAAAAGGACATATCTGCAGTGAGGGCTGACATGTCTCCTCTCCTGGGCAGATTAGAGGAGACAGAGCAGTGTCAAGACTCACATGCGGTAAGCATTAAAGAATTGCAAGACATAGTTACTCAATTAGCATTTGCTCACAGGGCCTCATTATACAAACTCGAAGACCTAGAGAATCGTAACCATAGAAACAATCTACGCATCAGAGGCCTGCCAGAGGCAACCGGGGACACTGACTTAGAACCCTCAATCCGTGGCATCCTTAATACCATTTTGGGTAACCCTGTCACAGCCGCACTGAGATTTGATCGAGTGCACCACGCTGAGGCGTAATGTTGCATCCGACCAGCCCAGGGACATTATATGCCGCCTTTACTATTTTGAGGACAAAAATGCAGTCATGACCAAACTGCGTAGTACCCACAACATTGATTTTGATGGGGCAGCTCTCAACATCTACCCTGATATATCCAAGGAGACCCTTGATTGGCACAGGACATTGAAACCTCTTTTAGACCTACTGAGAAAAGATGGGATTACTTACAGGTGGGGTTTCCCAGCGAGCCTCATAGCTACCAAAAATGGCCGCTCTTTCACACTGCGGTTCCCTGAAGAGCTTCCTGTCTTTTTGCATGACCTGAACCTACAACCATTGGAGCTCCCGGGGTGGCCAAATCCCATACCTACCTTCTCGGCCCCCCCAGCCATCTCAATGGCGGAAAACCTCATCCAAACAAAAGTGCTCTGCTGCTCCGGGCTCCACTCAGAAAAATGGTTGAAATACTCCTCTGCTCATGCTTCTTCTCTTTACTACTACACTTTATATTGACTGCAGCTCTCATCCCAGTTCCACACTCCTCCATATTTTGTTGATGAACTCCTACCCTGTACCTCCTCGAGCTCAGTCCCATAACACAAAATGGTGACCAACTCAAGTAGTATCATGTTTATTGCTCTACCCTCTATAATATGGTCACACAATGCTGTTCCCCGTTCTGCTTTGAAAGATTTAACTTGTTTTTCCTGTTTTCCCTTACAGTTTTGCATTGCTAGAGTTTGAGTTTTACTTTGTTAATGTTGTTTCTCAGAGGCCGTGTGCTGACGGAGCATAGTGCTCCTGGTTTATGCCTTTAATATGGCGTATGTCCACTACCCCCCTCCTCCTGGGGTGAGCGAGTGTAGGCGGCATACACGCTCTTATCATAGGTCTCATTTTCGAGTCCATGATGGCTGCTCGTTCTCCCCCTCCCCATTGGGATTTCTGCGTGCATCTCCTCTCATACCTATTGGTTTGATGAACTGTAAATGTTCCTTTAATGTATGTTTTTTCTTCCCTTTCTCTCTCTCTAGATCCCTCTTCTACCCCCTTCCCCCATTCTTCCCCCTCCTCTTTCCCCGCTGGCATGCATGGTCATATAAACTGAAGGCCCACTCACATCTAACACAATGGCTACTCTAAAGATTCTCTCATATAATGTACAGGGCCTTAATGTGGCGGCTAAGAGGCATCAAGTTCTGCGAGAATTGAAAAACGTACATTGTTCAATCGCGTTCCTCCAGGAAACGCATTTGACGCACTCAACACCCATTAAACTTTTGCAACAATTCCCAAAATGGTATTACAGTCTATCTAATACTAACAAAGCCAAAGGAGTAGCTATTGGGTCCAGTACCAGTGCGCCTTTTCGCCTCACAACTATGTTAGCAGACGATCATGGTCGCTTCCTCTTTCTCAAGGGTTACATAGGCAACACCCAATGTACCCTAGCGAATGTATATAGCCCCAAGCATAATCAACCCTCCTTCCTCACCCAACTTCTCACAAAACTATTTGATTTTGCTGAAGGTTTGATTGTTCTAGCGGGAGATATAAACATGCCCCTAGATCCCACTATTGACACTTCACAGGACCGCTCTAACAACCCATTTAAACGAATTGCGCATGTCAAAAAAAGCTTTTGGACTTAAAACTCATAGATGCCTGGTGCATATTACACCCTAAGGATAAAGACTACTCCCACTTTTCTAAAACACACCACTCTTATTCCAGAATAGACAATATTTTTCTCGACCACTTCCACCTCCCTCTCCAACGCTCCGCCACCATAGGCACTGCCTCTATCTCAGACCATGCACCTCTTTCCATATGTTTGACCATGCCACATCACTCCAATAACTGGAAGCTTAATGACTCCTTCCTTTCAAACGCAACAGAGGTTTCCATGCTATCCACCTCTCTGTCCCAATATTTTAAGGAAAACGCTTCCTCGGAAACCTCCCCCTCTGTTCTGTGGGAAGCTCACAAAGCTTCTATGAGGGGCTGTTTCATCGAGCTGGGAGCGAGGAAAAAAAGAGAACATGGTCAACAGCTCACACAGGTTCTAGGTCAGATTACCGCACTTGATAAACAACACAAATTATCTCTGCAAGCTAAGCATCTGGAAGTTCTTACTCTTAAAAGAGAAGAACTCAAAACTCTTCTAGACCTTGACACTAAAAGGAAATTTCACTTCATTTCACAACACGTCTATGAATGGGGTAACAAACCAGGTAAACAGCTTGGTAGATCCCTTAGAGCCAAAAAGACCCTTTCTTTCATACCCAAAATCAAACTCCAATCAGGTGAAATTGTTCACGCTACTCCTCAAATCACCAAAGCTTTCAGAGAATTCTATGCTGATTTGTACAATGTGGAGGGCGACTTAGGAACACTACCATTATGAGATACACGTAAACGCATTCTCACCTATTTGAAAGTTGCTAATCTCCCCAAACTTCCACGATCGGCCCTTGCGACCATGGAAGCTGATTTCTCCATTGAAGAATTTCAATTTGCACTAAAATCCTCTCCCTCAGGTAAAGCCCCTGGTCCAGATGGTTTAACCATCTTATATTACAAAACATTTAGCGACATCTTACTTCCCCATCTCACAACATATGCTAACTCCATCTCCCACACCTCAGGCCTACGAGCGCCCATATTACCATCATTCCTAAACCTGGCAAGGATCCTACTCTATGTGCTAGCTACAGGCCCATATCTCTTTTAAATGTAGACACTAAATTCTATGCTAAGGTTATGGCGAATAGATTGCTGCCCCTACTCCTGCGATGGATAATAGCTGATCAAACTGGTTTTATTCCCAACAGGGAATCCAGGGATAACTCCTTGTTCCATCGCATTTCTTCTCTCTACTCCAACCCTTCCGCACAGGTCCGCATAAATGGCTCATTAAGTGAACCTTTCACATTACACAATGGGACCAGACAGGGCTGCCCCTTATCTCCCCTTCTTTTTCCTATCTCCCTTGAACCTTTCTTGGCCACTATTAGACACAATAGGAACATTCATGGCATTCAAATTGGAAATAGACTCCATAAATATGCAGCCTATGCTGATGATATCTTATTTTTCCGCCAACAACCACGTATTTCACTCCCAAACCTTATGTCAGCTTTTTCTGATTTCCAAATTATAGCCAACTTTCAAATTAACCTATCAAAATTTGAGATATTGAATATAACAGTTCCCCAACCACTTGTTGATCAACTGAAGCATCTCTTCCTTTTCCGTTTGGAAAACTAAACATATGAAATACCTCAGAATATATCTAACCCCCCACCGCCACTCTCTCTTCAAATACATCTATAGCCCCTTCTTGAACAACATCAGAACAGACCCCAGGAAATGGTCCTCCCTCTCGTATTCCTGGCTAGGAAAAGTAAACATAATTAAGATGAACATTTTACCCCGCATTCTTTTCATCTTTCAGATAATACCCTTAGGGGTCCCTATAGGTTTCTTCACTACCTTCAGACCATGATCGCCTGCTTTATTTGAAGAGACAGCCACCCCAGACTTTCCAGGGCAGTTCTTTTTCATTCTAAGGGCTCAGGTGGGCTGGCTCTCCCCAACTTCAAAGCTTATTATCACGCTGTAGTGCTATCCCACATTGCGGATTGGAAATATGCCACCACCTCCAAACTTTGGGTTCAGCTGGAACATTCCCTATGTGGCTCGGATCTCTCCACCACCCCCTGGATACCCCGCTCCTCTAGAAAACTTTCTCATGACACCTCACTGCTCACCACATCCTCTCTAGATGTTTTCCATAAGAAACTTTCTTGGTCCTATGACTCCCCTCTGATGCCACTCCTACATCACAATCTTTTTGTGCCTGGAACATTGGACCCTTCTTGCTACACCATGTGCTCTGCTCAAATGCCCTTAAACCGCTGACTGAAATTCTGGGCTCAAAACCACCCACATTCGTGGACAGATGGAGGTACAACCAACTGCAACGCTTCCTCCTGTCCCTCCCACAGTCCTTACGATCTTAATGAAATTGAATCCGTGTTCAATCATGTGGATCCCCTGGAGCACTGCATCTCACAATTCTACAGAGCCCTGATCGAACTCCAGAGTCCTCAATACCCTGCTTGCTTGGCCAAATAGGAATCTGACCTTGAATCTACTATAACAGACAGGAAAAAGGACAAAGTACTTCAACTTGCACTCTCGCTTCATCTATGGCGGAATCTATGGCTTCATCTATGGCGGAATCTAACTATAAGCTCACCAGATGGCACCACACACCAGCTAAATTCCATCGGATGTTCCCTACCAACTCCCCGCAATCGCTACCCACGCACACATCTGGTGGTTCTGCCTCCTCATACGTCCATACTGGTCTAAGGTGTTAGATCTTATTCATCAGATTACGGATATCAAGCTCCCTCAAGACCCCTGGACTATCCTCTTTCATGCCAATCAAAGACCTATTGACAGATACAAACGATCGCTAAATACAGCCCTCATCCCCACCTTTTGGAACCAACCTATGATCCCTTCCAAAAAAATCTTGGCTGCAAAAAGTATCCGAAGTAAACCTCATGGAAGAGCTCACACATATCGCAAGGGGGTCTTCCGATCGTCACGTTTTAACCTGGGCCCCATGGTCCTCATTCCTCACCTCATCATGCTACAAACACATCATCTCCTTAACCTTCCAGACACTTAAATAGCATGATCGGGCCTACCACCTAATCCACCATCTTATTGCTACCTATATTTTAGAGACTACTTTATTAACCTAATAGATGCTCATTTGTACCTGCACTGAACTTGATTGTATGTAAGTTATCATGCTTGCCGGCCTATTACCCCCTCCCCCCCCCATCTTCCCTCCCCTCTTTAAGCCTCCACTCCCTGCTTCTTCCCCCTTTACTTCTTCCCCTCTGTAATGCTTCTTCTTTCATGATAAAATTTTTTCTCAGTGTAATTCTGATCAAGTCATTTGTTCCTCAGATTTATACAAACCTGCGTGCTCCTTCGCTCCCATATTCGATCAAGGACCAATTCCTGCACTGTTGACAGCTTGGTGTCCCCTACCATCATTGGTTTTGGTTAGCATTTCCCCTACTAGTTACTATGTGGGAGCGTGGGAGCCTTTGATATTCGCTCCCATTGCATGTTAGAATAATGACTTATTATGTTATTGTTTCTTCCCTTTATATGTATATCACTTGCTCAATAAAAAGATATTAAACAAAAAAGAAAGTTGAATTAATGGATGTTTTTTAATACAATTTTGACTAACTTAACAAAGAGGTTTCCAACCTATGAGCTTCAAAGCCTTTTATTTATGTGTCATGGCAACACAATTGATGTGTGCATGGAAACCAGTCTGTTAGGATCAGTTCAGAGAAGACTAGCTCTGGATACCTGCTCCTTATTCCCCACAGTGAACAACTTTTAGGAAAGGGACATGGAGTCAAGGCAGGGCAATGTTAAGTCCTGTTAATATGGGGGGGATTATATTTAGGTGGGGGAGAGTTAAACATTCTCTCAGGTTTTATTTCTATCTGTGACCCCATCAAATGACTCTATGATGCCTGTAGCCAAAATTTGGGGGTGTGATTATCACCCTAGATGACAGAATATTTGATCAAAGCCATATTTATGGTTATGCAACGGGAATCCTGCATTGCATCAGAGGGGGGCGGGGTCACCCATACACATCACTGGGAAACTCCGGCGTTTCCCCTTGTCAGAGGGGGACAGGGTCACGTGATGGGTGGCCCCGCCCTCAGCTACATAAGAGCTGTCAAGCTGGCAACGCGTCATTGGCTGGGTGCCTCCGGTGGAGGCAGGATCCTGTGCGTGTTCCTTGCTGGAGTTGCTAGAGATCATCCATCGCTGGAGATCGAGAATTGGATTACATCGCTGGAGTAGGAGCATGGATTTATTGGATTACATCGCTGGAATCTCTTTATTATTTTTTTATTTGTAATAAAGGACTTGTCCAAAGCCGTCTCCTGTGGTTTTTTAACATTTTGACACTTTCTTTTTGTGAAATGGTAGGGGTACAATGTACCCCTTACCAATTCACAAAGGGGGGCGGGATCTGGGTGTCCCCTTTGTTAAAGGGGGCTTCCAGATTCCGATAAGCCCGCAGACCTCCACAACCACCGGGCAAGGGTTTGGGGATAAGGCCCTTGTCCCCATCAACATGGGGACATCCTCCCCATTTTGAGGGCATGTGGCCTGGTACGGTTCAGGATGGGGGGTGCTCTCTCGCCCCCCCTCTTTTCCTGTGGCCTGCCAGGTTGTGTGCTCAGATAAAGGTCTGGTGTGGATTTTTGGGGGAACCCCACGCCATTTTTTTTTAATTTTGGCGCGGATTTCCCCTTAAAATCCGAAGCAGACCTGAAGGGTCTGGTAATGGAATTTTGTGGGACCCCCACGCATTTTTTTTAAAAATGACTTTATGACTTTCAAAGACTTTTATGTGTATTGTCGGGACCGACAATTCATTAATAGCCAGCACTAGCGCTAGTGCTTTTAAATGACTTTTTTTCCTTTAGAAATGTCATTTTGCTCTCTGACTGTTATATACACAGGAAACATGCGCTACTTTACAGGCATACTATAGACACCCCCCCAGGTACGAAATTTAACCACTTCAGCCCCGGAAGGATTTACCCCCTTCCTGACCAGAGCACTTTTTACAATTTGGCACTGCGTCGCTTTAACTGCTAATTGCGCGGTCATGCAATGCTGTACCCAAACGAAATTTGCGTCCTTTTCTTCCCACAAATAGAGCTTTCTTTTGATGGTATTTGATCACCTCTGCCGTTTTTATTTTTTGCGCTATACACGGAAAAAGACCGAAAATTTTGAAAAAAAATGATATTTTCTACTTTTTGTTCTAAAAAAAATCCAATAAACTCAATTTTAGTCATACATTTAGGCCAAAATGTATTCGGCCACATGTCTTTGGTAAAAAAAATGTCAATAAGTGTATATTTATTGGTTTGCGCAAAAGTTATAGCGCCTACAAACTAGGGTCCATTTTCTGGAATTTACACAGCCTTTAATTTATGACTGCCAATGTTGTTTCTTGAGGTGCTAAAATGGCAGGGCAGTACAAAACCCCCACAAATGACCCCATTTTGGAAAGTAGACACCCCAAGGAAATTGCTGAGAGGCATGTTGAGCCCATTGAATATTCATTTTTTTTGTCCCAAGTGATTGAATAATGACAAAAAAAAAAAAATTACAAAAAGTTGTCACTAAATGATATATTGCTCACACAGGCCATGGGCATATGTGGAATTGCACCCCAAAATACATTTAGCTGCTTCTCCTGAGTACGGGGATACCACATGTGTGGGACTTTTTGGGAGCCTAGCCGTGTACGGGGCCCCGAAAACCAATCACTGCCTTCAGGATTTCTAAGGGCGTACATTTTTGATTTTACCCCTCACTACCTATCACAGTTTTGAAGGCCATAAAATGCCCAGATGGCATAAAACCCCCCCAAATGACCCCATTTTGGAAAGTAGACACCCCAAGCTATTTGCTGAGAGGCATGTTGAGTCCATGGAATATTTTATATTTTGACACAAGTTGCGGGAAAGTGACAATTTTTTTTTTTTTTGCATAAAGTTGTCACTAAATGATATATTGCTCACACAGGCCATGGGCATATGTGGAATTGCACCCCAAAATACATTTAGCTGCTTCTCCTGAGTATGGGGATACCACATGTGTGGGACTTTTTAGGAGCCTAGCCGCGTATGGGGCCCCGAAAACCAATCACCGCCTTCAAGATTTCTAAGGGTGTAAATTTTTGATTTCACTCTTCACTGCCTATCACAGTTTCGGAGGCCATGGAATGCCCAGGTGGCACAAACCCCCCCCCAAATGACCCCATTTTGGAAAGTAGACACCCCAAGCTATTTGCTGAGAGGCATGGTGAGTATTTTGCAGCTCTCATTTGTATTTGAAAATGAAGAAAGACTAGAAAAAAAAAAATTTTTTTCTTTTTTTAATTTTCAAAACTTTGTGACAAAAAGTGAGGTCTGCAAAATACTCACTATACCGCTCAGAAAATAGCTTGGGGTGTCTACTTTCCAAAATGGGATCATATGGGGGGGTTTGTGCCACCTGGGCATTCCATGGCCTCCGAAACTGTGATAGGCAGTGAAGAGTGAAATCAAAAATTTACGCCCTTAGAAAGCCTGAAGGCGGTGCTTGGTTTTCGGGGTCCCGTGCGCGGCTAGGCTCCCAAAAAGTCCCACACATGTGGTATCCCCGTACTCAGGAGAAGCAACAGAATGTATTTTGGGGTGTAATTTCACATATTCCCATGGCATGTTTGAGCAATATATAATTTAGTGACAACTTTGTGCAAAAAAAAAAAAAAAAAAAAAAATTTGTCTCTTTCCCGCAACTTGTGTCACAATATAAAATATTCCATGGACTCGACATGACTCTCAGCAAATAGCTTGGGGTGTATACTTTCCAAAATGGGGTCATTTGGGGGGGTTTTGAACTGTCCTGGCATTTTATGCACAACATTTAGAAGCTTATGTCACACATCACCCACTCTTCTAACCACTTGAAGACAAAGCCCTTTCTGACACTTTTTGATTACATGAAAAAATAATTTTTTTTTGCAAGAAAATTACTTTGAACCCCCAAACATTATATATTTTTTTAAAGCAAATGCCCTACAGATTAAAATGGTGGGTGTTTCATTTTTTTTTTCACACAGTATTTGCGCAGCGATTTTTCAAACGCATTTTTTGGGGAAAAAACACACTTTTTTAAATTTTAATGCACTAAAACACACTATATTGCCCAAATGTTTGATGAAATAAAAAAGATGATCTTAGGCCGAGTACATGGATACCAAACATGACATGCTTTAAAATTGCGCACAAACGTGCAGTGGTAACAAAATAAATACATTTTTAAAAGCCTTTACAGGTTACCACTTTAGATTTACAGAGGAAGTCTACTGCTAAAATTACTGCCCTCGATCTGACCTTCGCGGTGATACCTCACATGCATGGTGCAATTGCTGTTTACATTTGACGCCAGACCGACGCTTGCGTTCGCCTTAGCGCGAGAGCAAGGGGGACAGGGGTGCTTTTTTTTTTTTTTTTTCTTTATTATTTTTTTGCTTTTTTATCTTATTTTTAAACTGTTCCTTTCATTTTTTTTTTTTAAATCATTTTTATTGTTATCTCAGGGAATGTAAATATCCCCTATGATAGCAATAGGTAGTGACAGGTACTCTTTTTTGAAAAAATTGGGGTCTATTAGACCCTAGATTTCTCCTCTGCCCTCAAAGCATCTGACCACACCAAGATCGGTGTGATAAAATGCTTCCCCAATTTCCCAATGGCGCTATTTACATCCGGCGAAATCTAATTCATAAAATGCTCGTAGCTTCCAGTTTCTTAGGGCATAGAGATGTTTGGAGCCACTCTGGTCTCTGATCAGCTCTATGGTCAGCTGGCTGAATCACCGGCTGCATTCTCAGGTTCCCTGTTGAGACAGGAGAGCCAGAGAAAAACACGGAAGACGGTGGGGGGGGCATTCTCTCCCACTGCTTGTAAAAGCAGTCTAGAGGCTAATTAGCTGCTAGTATTGCTTTTACATGAAAGCCGACCGCTGGCTGAAAAGAATGATACCAAGATGATACCTAAACCTGCAGGCATCATTCTGGTATAACCACTCAAAGTCGTGAATGGCGTACCTGAAGACAAAAAAATGGTTAACAATAAAGCACAGTAAACGGTAAAGTATAAAAAATTGCATACCTGAAAAGCAAACGTGATAAAACATAATAGCAATAAAACATTGCAGAATAGAATACAGTAAAAAAGAGCAGAACAATAGAGAGAGAGAATAGAGAGAGAGAGAACAATAAAACGAAAACTATTTTTTTTTATTTTATATTTTTGTTTGTGTGTGTTTTTTTTTTTTTTACACTTTTTTTGTAACTGTAACTTTTATAACTGTAACCGGTTCCAGGTTCGGGTCTCTCAATATGCGATGGCATCTTGGGAGACCCTGTGAAAGTGTGCCTAGTCTGTGCAGTGCTGTACCCTACGCTAATACTCAACTAGTGAATGGTAGCGTTCAAAACATTCACCAATGCAAAGACCAGGATTGTCAGGACAGGAGGGACAATAATAGTGGGTGTCACGCCTACATCCGCATTTGCTGCAGACACAACATCTTTTTTGGAGGGGTTCGCTGGGTAGGGGTACTCGGGAGGACATAAAGAAAATGCCGACTGCATTTGGTTGGGGATGTGAATGGGGGAAGTACGGGCGCTGCAGAAGTGGTGGGTTCCCAATTAGGATTGGCGAATGCAGCAGGAAGGGCATTATGGGCACGATGGGCCTGTGTTTGTCTTTTTGGTGGCAGCGGGACACTACTTGTGCTTGCCACCTCACCAGCTTTAACTGCACTTATGGGACTCGCCACGTCACCAAGTGTTACTGCAGTGCTGGTTTGACTACGACCGGGGTGTACTAGGCCGCTGGCGCTTGCCAGTTCAATAAAAAGCTACCAAAAAAACTGTTAGCAATCGCAGGGATCAGGCCTGACTCTGCGAATGCTGCAGTTATGTGTTTAGTGTTTTGTAAGTGACAGTGATCGATCGATACTGCACTTGGGTGGGCTGGGCTGGGCTGGGCCGGGCGGAAGGGCAAAACGCAGGTGCTAGTAGGTATCTGGGCTGATCCCGCTAACACTGCGTTTTTGGGAACCCTAAACTGCTGGGGACGCTAGTATAGATCTGATCGGATCAGATATTGATTCGTTCAGATACTATACCACTAAGGGAGGTGTACGGTGCGTGCGTGGGTGTTAGCGGTACTGGCACTAACCTGACGCTGCCTGGGGCTGGTGCTTGTCAGTTCACCAAAACGCTACCAAAAAAACTGTTAGCGATCGCAGGGATCAGGCCTGACTCTGCGAACGCTGCAGTTATGTGTTTAGTGTTTTGTAAAGTGACAGTGATCGATCGATACTGCACTTGGGTGGGCTGGGCTGGGCCGGGCGGAGGGGCAAAACGCAGGTGCTAGCAGGTATCTGGGCTGATCCCGCTAACACTGCATTTTTGGGAACCCTAAACTGCTGGGGACGCTAGTATAGATCTGATTGGATCAGATATTGATGCGTTCCGATACTATACCACTAAGGGAGGCGTATGCTGCGTGCGTAGGTGTTAGCGGTACTGGCGCTAATCTGACGCTGCCTGGGGCTGGTGCTTGCCAGTTCACCAAAACGTTACCAAAAAAACTGTTAGCGATCGCAGGGATCAGGCCTGACTCTGCGAATGCTGCAGTTATGCGTTTAGTGTTTTGTAAGTGACAGTGATCGATCGATACTGCACTTGGGTGGGCTGGGCTGGGCCGGGCGAGGGGCAAAACGCAGGTGCTAGCAGGTATCTGGGCTGATCCCACTAACACTGCGTTTTTGGGAACCCTAAACTGCTGGGGACGCTAGTATAGATCTGATCGGATCAGATATTGATGCGTTCAGATACTATACCACTAAGGGAGGCGTATGCTGCGTGCGTGGGTGTTAGCAGTACTGGCGCTAATCTGACGCTGCTTGGGGCGACGCATATCACCGCCGGGCGATCAGGGGGCTAAACCTTTATTCGGTAATAAACGGCGGGTGCCCTGACACTATAAAAAATAAACGAACTAACCAGTATCACCCGTAACAGTTATACGGTGATCAGTGGTGAAAGGGTTAACTAGGGGGCAATCAAGGGGTAAAACATTTATTGGATAGTATATGGGGGTCCCTGTCGCTATAAAGCGCTGACGGCGAACCTAAATATTTACCTCCCTAACTAGCGTCACCAGCGACACTAATACAGCGATCAGAAAAATGATCGCTTAGTGACACTGGTGACGGGGGTGATCAAGGGGTTAAAACTTTATTAGGGGGGGTTAGGGGGGTATCCTAGACCTAAAAGGGGCTAACCCTAACTGACCTAACACTGTAACTGTCACAAACTGACACCATGCAGTAATCAAAAAAAAAAAAAAAAAAAAAAACCTGCTTGGTGTCAGTTTGTGATGGGGGGGGTGATTGGGGGGGATCGGGGGGTAATCGGGGGGGATCGGGGGTGTAATGTGTGCCTGGCATGTTCTACTGTGTGTGTGTGTGTGTTGTGCACTCACATTCCAGTCTTCTCTCCTCGGCGCCGGAACGGAAAATACCGAGCCGAGGAGAGATGACATCATTTCCTCTGCCTCTGTGTACAATACAGAGGCAGGGAAATGATCCTATTGGCTGGGAGCGATCGCGAGGGGGGGGGCACGAATGGATGGCCTCCCCCTCACCACCGATCGCCGGGGGAGATTTGCCGACCGCTGCAGGCACCGGGGGGGGTCCGATCGGACCCCCCACCCGCGGGCAGGCAAGGACGTACATGTAAGCCCTTTTGCCTGCCCGTGCCGCTCTGAGGACGTATATGTTCGTGCGGCGGTCGGCAACTGGTTAAAGGAATATTTCACTTTTATTGTTTCACTTTAAGCATTATTAAAATCACTGCTTCAGAAAAAACAGCCGTTTTTTAAAACTTTTTTTTTGCATTGATTCATTTCCCCAAACACTTTTTATGACAATAATTTGCATATTAACCTTTAAAATTAGCACTTTGGATTTCTCCCATAGATTTTTGAAGGGTGTTCCGCGGCTTTTTGAATTTGCCGCGAACACCCCAAATTGTTCGCTGTTCAGCGAACAGCCAATGTTCGAGTTGAACTCATATTCGACTCGAACAGATAGCCCATCCCTAGTTATTAGTTGTGTAATCCAAGGGCCAGAATCATCCCTTGTGGGGGGGGTCAAAAGGAGGCCACAAGATAAAAGATGGTGTACCTCACATCGCCATCCATGGAGTATTCTTTTCAACCACTTATTACCCTACTGATTGAGTGTACATTTTTTTATTTTCCTGTTCAAAATTTCACTGAATTAAGTAAGAAATCTATGGAATTGTTCCTTCAATCAGAATACTATATATAGTTGAAACCATGGTGCTGTTAATTCTTATGCTGCGTACACACGAGCGGACTTTTCAACATCAAAGATCCAATGGACTTTCTGACAGACTTTCGCCGGAGTTACTACGGACTTTCGAATGACTGGACTTGCCCACACACGAACGGACTAAAGTCCATTCAAAAGTCCATTGGTTTGAACGTGATGACTAGGGATGAGCTTCGAGTTCGAGTCAAACTCATGTTCGACTCAAACATGGGCTGTTCGCAAGTTCGCCGAACTGCAAACAATTTGGGGTGTTCACGGAAAATTCGAATGCCGCGGAACACCCTTTAAAATCTATGGGAGAAATCAAAAGTGCTAATTTTAAAGGCTTATATGCATGGTATTGTCATAAAAAGTGTTTGAGGACCTGGGTCCTGCCCCAGGGGACATGTATCAATGCAAAAAAAGTTTTAAAAACGGCCATTTTTTCAGGAGCAGTGATTTTAATAATGCTTAAAGTGAAACAATAAAAGTGTAATATCCCTTTAAATTTCGTAGCTGGGGGTGTCTATAGTATGCCTGTAAAGGGGCGTATTTTTCCCGTGTTTAGAATAGTCTGACAGCAAAATGACATTTCAAAGGAAAAAAAGTCATTTAAAACTGCTCGCGGCTATTAATGCATTGCCGGTCTGACAATACACATAGAAGTTCATTGATAAAAATGGCATGGGAATTCCCCACAGGGGAACCCCGAACCAAAATGTAAAAAAAAATGACGTGGGGGTCCCCCTAAATTCCATACCAGGCCCTTCAGGTCTGGTATGGAGATTAAGGGGAACCCTGCGCCAAAATTTAAAAAAAAAACGGCGTGAGGTTCCCCCAAAAATCCATACCAGACTCTTATCCGAGCACGCAAACCGGCAGGCCACAGGAAAAGAGGAGGGATGAGAGAGCGGCCTCTCCCTCCTGAACCGTACCAGGCAACATGCCCTCAACATTGGGAGGGTGCTTTGGGGTAGCCCCCCAAAACACCTTGTCCCCATGTTGATGAGGACAAGGGCCTCATCCCCACAACCCTGGCCGGTGGTTGTGGGGGTCTGCGGGTGGGGGGCTTATCGGAATCTGGAAGCCCCCTTTAACAAGGGGACCCCCAGATCCCAGACCTCCCCCCTGTGTGAAATACCATTTCACTAAAAAACTGTCAAAAATGTTAAAAATGACAAGAGACAGTTTTTGACAATTCCTTTATTTAAATGCTTCTTCTTTCTTCTTTCTTCTATCTTCTATCTTCCTTCATCTTCTTCTGGTTCTTCTGGTTCTTGTGGTTCTTCCTCCAGTGTTCTCGTCCAGCATCTCCTCCGCGGCATCTTCTTCCCTTCTTCTCCTCGGCCGCTGTGCATCCATGGCATGGAGGGAGGCTCCCGCTCTTCTCTTCATCTTCTCTTCATCTTCTTCTCTTCATCTTCTTCTCTTCATCTTCTTGTCTTCATCTTCTTTTCGGGCTGCTCCGCATCCATGCTGGCATGGAGGGAGGCTCCTGCTGTGTGACGCTTCTCCTCTTCTGACGGTTCTTAAATAATGGGGGGCGGTGCCACCCGGTGACCCCGCCCCCCTCTGACGCACGGGGACATGACAGGACTTCCCTGTGGTATTTCCCTTGACGCCACAGGGAAGTCCCGTCAAGTCACCGGGAGGGAGCTTCTCTCCATGCCAGCATGGATGCGGAGCGGCCCAAAAAGAAGATGAAGACAAGAAGATGAAGAGAAGAAGATGAAGAGAAGAGCGGGAGCCTTCCTCCATGCCATGGATGCAGAGCGGCCCGAGGAGGAGAAGGGAAGAAGACGCTGCGGAGGAGATGCTGGACGAGAACACCGGAGGAAGAACCAAAAGAACCAGAAGAACCAGAAGAACCAGAAGAAGAAGAAGATGAAGGAAGATAGAAGAAAGAAGAAAGAAGAAGCATTTAAATAAAGGAATTATCAAAAACTGTCTCTTGTCATTTTCAACATTTTTGACAGTTTTTTAGTGAAATGGTAGGGGTACTTTTGTACCCCCTTACCATTTCACACAGGGGGGAGGGCCGGGATCTGGGGGTCCCCTTGTTAAAGGGGGCTTCCAGATTCCAATAAGCCCCCCGCCTGCAGACCCCCACAACCACCGGCCAGATTTGTGGGGATGAGGCCCTTGTCCTCATCAACATGGGGACAAAGTGTTTTGGGGGGCTGCCCTATAGGAACCCTCCCAATGTTGAGGGCGTGTGGCCTGGTACGGTTCAGAAGGGGGCCACTCTCTCGCCCAACCCTCTTTTCCTGCGGCCTGCCAGGTTGCGTGCTTGGATAAGGGTCTGGTATGGAATTTAGGGGGACCCCCACGTCATTTTTTAAAAAAAAAATTTGGCCAGGGTTCCCCTTAATATCCATATCAGACCTGAAGGGCCTGGTATGGAATTTAGGGGGACCCCCCACATCATTTTTTTTTTTTAATTTTGGTCCGGGGTTCCCCTGTGGGGAATTCCCATGCCGTTTTTATCAATGAACTTCTATGTGTATTGTCAGACCAGCAATTCATTAATAGCGGCGAGTAGTTTTAAATGACTTTTTTTCCTTTGAAATGTCATTTTGCTGTCAGATTGTTCTAAACATGGGAAACATGTGCCCCTTTACAGGCATACTATAGATTACCCCCAGGTACGAAATTTAAAGGGATATTACACTTTTATTGTTTCACTTTAAGCATTATTAAAATCACTGCTCCTGAAAAAACGGCTGTTTTTAAAACTTTTTTTGCATTGATCCATGTCCCCTGGGGGGGCAGGACCCAGGTCCCCAAACACTTTTTATGACAATACCATGCATATAAGCCTTTAAAATTAGCACTTTTGATTATTCATGTTCGTGTTCCATAGACTTTAACGGTGTTCGCATGTTCAAACAAATTTTTTGCCTGTTCGTATGTTCTGGTGCGAACCGAACAGGGGAGTGTTCGGCTCATCCCTAGTGATGACGTACGAAGGGACTAGAATAAGGAAGTTCATAGCCAGTAGCCAATAGCTGCCCTTGCGTCGTTTTTTGTCTGTTGGACTTGTATACAGACGAATGGATTTTTCAACCGGACTCAAGTCCGTCGGAAAGATTTGAAACATGTTCTAAATCTAAAGTCCGTCTGATTTTTCGACAGCAAAGGTCCGATGAAGCCCACATACGATCGAATTTTCGGGCGGATTTGTTCCATTGGGACTTTGCTGTCGAAAAGTCCACTCGTGTGTACACGGCATTGAAGTATAACTAAAGGAAAAACTTTTTTTTTTAGTTTGGGATATAGTGGAGAGGGATTAGAACACGTCTGTTTTTATTGATGTCTGTGTCCCTATTAGGGAAAATCACCTTCTCTATTTTGTCCTGCTTACTATAATCATTGAAAGTGAAAGTAAAAGAAAATCCCAAATTTTGGGTTATACACAGAAAAGCAATAGGGGGGAAATCTTCCAATAGGGACACTAGTTCTGATGACCTGGGGGACCCCAACAGATTCCCTTAATTTGCAGGGATTTCCTTTCACTTCCTGGCTATGGGACAGGAAGTGAAGTTAAATCTCCCTAATGGGACAAAGATGGCAAAAATAAACCTTACAGGGGTTATAAACTTCCCTAACTCTATTGAAAAGGAAATAAAAAGTTTTGCCCATAGTTCTACTTTGACTTCCAAGGACATTCCATTACAAAATCCTTCATATGTCACATCCCAGGTACTAAGCAGTATATGTGTATCTCCCAGATGTCTCTCAAATTGGTATTTCCTTATATGTGTTCTCCACACTCCTTAGAGTGTCGTACACACATGCCAGAGAATATGGCGGACAAATACAGGGAAATACATCATGTTCTTTTTAGAAGACCTATTGTGTAATAACAAAAAAATGACATTTTTAATATAAACATTGTCTAGTTCAGTTGACGTTTGGCACCTTGAAACTACCATACTATAAGTTTGAATTTATTGTAATCATGTAGAAATGTGGTACCCTGAACACTCACCAGTGCAGCCATTACAGTATAAGTATATGTTTACTTTTTAGATATTAAATTTAGTTGAACAAACGTAGTTATATAATTTCTTATAATTTATTGTATCACATTAGTATTTTCTTTTTAAATCTTGAAGATGTGTACTAATAGTTGTTTCTTGTTCAGAACAATTTTTGGAAGAAATCAACTTAGATGTGATCTGGTACTGACTAATGTTTAACACATTTGTATATTATAAACCAAAGGTAGGATTAAAGGATATTTACTTTATACCATTAGTCAAATGGCCACTAAGCTAGGAGGCAAAATCAAACTGCTACTTTATACTTTATACATGATATGTGCAGTTTATTGTTTTACTTATAATAAATACTCCAGTGTTGTGAACAGATAATAGTGCTGTTTATTTAAAAATACAAAAAGCTTTTTGTTTTCCAACAGGCAACATTTTATAGTTGACTGAAATTAGTCTGTACTATAATTGCATTGTACATCAATATTATAGCTAATAGACTTATACTGAAGCCTAGTAGAGGAAGCTTGGTTAGGAAGCTTTAGTTAACTATACTAGCAGTTGTGAAACATATACTTAAAGGAGAAGTATAGCCAACCATTATTTTGGCTATAGTTCTCCTATGGATCGCAGGTATGCAGTTCGTTCTGCACTCCTGTGATCCATGTTCAGCCGACAGCGGGCTGACGTCACAGAGCTGATCCAGACTCTGAAAAGATCCCGACTGATCTGCTGAGACCCTGAGCCGGCCGATGCTGCCTAATATTCGACCCAAGTGTACGGCTCTTAACACAACTTCAGCTAACGCAATTATTGTGATCATTGTTGAGCTTTAACCTAAATTAATTTAACCCTTACAACAAGCTTTAAAATCATAAACTCTATACTTCATATTTAACCTAAACCTACTGTAGCCTTTTCATAACCAGAGGAATTTGAAGCCAAGACACCCAGAAAAATGTTGCAACAATAATTTGGACCAGTTTACATGACATAACCTATATGACTAATTTGCCAACCTAAATAATTGTTTTAAAGGTAAAGTTTACTCTGCTTATATTTTGCTTTCCATGGCTCCCAATCCCCCCCCCCCCGCCCTATCAACATACTTTAAAGTGATTGTAAAGTCTCATTTTTTTTCTATAACAATAACAAACATGTTATACTTACCTCCTCTGTGTAGTGGTTTTGCACAGAACAGCACCAATCTTCTTCTCGGGTGCCTCTTGTGGGCTCCTGGCCCCTCCCCCTACCTGTTGAGTTCCCCCACAGCAAGCTGCTTGCTATGGGGGGCACCCAAGCCGAGCAACAGCTCCCTGTGTCCTTTCAGACACGGAGCTGTAGTTCAGCCCTGACCCCTCTCTCTCCTGATTGGCTAACTGACTTTGATTGACAGCAGTGGGAGCCAATGGCCAAGACACTTGTGGACAATGCTGGACAGAGAGGGGGCTCAGGTAAGTATTAGGGGGTTCTGGGGTGGCTGCTGCACACAGAAGGCTTTTTATCTTAATGCATACAACCCTTTGACCCAGTGACAGACATCATCACTCTTTGTGTTTCTCTATGCAATGTAGGCAGATATTGGCTGATGGGGGGGCAGCAGGGTGCTGTGCTTATTTTTTGGAAAACATCACTTCATACTGCCATAGTTCTCCTCTCAAGAGCCCACAACCCCGATGCAAGTAGTGGGCTGGCTCTTGAGAGAAGTTATGGAAATATCAAAATACCTTAATAGGTGGATGTCAGTCTTGAGATGTTGAGCCTTCATGCTTGAAAGAACTGAAATCCAATGAGTAAAATGTGTGGGCCAGGGATAGTCAGGATGGGGAGGAAAGGATGATGATGCTGCACATCCTCCAGCCTAGAAATTACTTGTTGCAACTTCTAATGAGAAGCTAAACAGCAAAATCAGAGTAATCAACTTTCACTACCAGAGTAAAGCCTGTACAGCTGTGCAAGGCTGAAGGTAGGGCTGGAGTTCACCTGTAAAGTACATCTAAAGGTATTTTTTTTCTTTTATTTTGGATATATTAGGGGAAGGTTAAACCTGCTGTCAGTATTTGTGCCATCCATACTGTATACTCAGTACTCAGTAGGGCGATTTTCCTTCACTTTCCTGTTTAAATTCAACAGGAAGTGACACAATATATTTCCAATGTGAAGAAAATTGTCACAGGAACAAGTGCCCCCCATTAGAAGATTTTCCTTCTATTCCTGTTCTGGTGGCAACTCAAAGTTTTTGACCTACTTTCATTTTAATTCCTGTTTTTAATTGTGATCAGGACACTTATGCCCCGTACACACGATCGGATTTTCCGACAACAAATGTTGGATGTGAGCTTGTTGGCTGAAAGTCCAACCGTGTGTATGCTCCATTGAACATTTGTTGTCAGACTTTCCGGCAACAAATGTTGGCTAGCACGTCCTCAAATTTTCCGCCAACAAAACTTTGTTGTTGGAATTTCCGATTGTGTGTACATGAGTCCGACACACAAAAGTTCACGCATGCTCGGAATCAAGCAGAAGGAGCCGCACTGGCTTTTGAACTTCCTATTTCTGGGCTCATCGTACGTCTTGTACGTCACCACGTTCCCACGTTCGTAATTGTTGGCCAACATTTGTGTGACCGAGTGTATGCCAAGTTTGAGCCAACATCCTTCGAACAAAAATCCACTTTTTTGTTGGTGGAAAAGTCCAATCGTGTGTACGAGGCATTAGAGTGAATCTCCCTAATTGGCACACAGACACCAAAACCTGACAGTGGCTATGGCTCTACAGTTTAACCACGTTCCGCCCTGCCACAGTAAAATTAAAAAAAATAAAATAAAATCCCTATTTTTTTTTTCCATTATATAATAAAAAAATAACAACCCTTTGTGCACTAGTTCAAATCATTTGGTGGAGGGGGGATTCTGGTGTTGAGTTGGGCTTCCAGTGAAGGAAACTCTTAAGACGTCAGAAGACCAAGAAATTTTGGACAATTTAATGCCCCCAATTTTGTGGGAACAGGTTGGAGATAGTCCCTTACTGTTCCAACATGACTGTGCACCAGTGCAGAAAGCAAGGTGCATAAAGACATGGATAAGTGAGTTTGGGGTGGAGGAACTTGACTGGCCTGCATAGAGTCCTGACCTCAGCCCTATAGAACACCTTTGGGATGAATTCAAGCGAAGACCGCGAACCAGGCCTTCTCATCCACATCAGTACTTGACTCCACAAATGTGCTTCTGGAAGAATGGTCAAACATTCCTATAGACACACTCCTAAACCTTGTGGACAGCCTTGCCAAAAGAGTTGAAGCTGTTAAAGCTGCAAAGGGTGGGCCAACTCAATATTGAACCCTACAGACAAATGCCCCGTGCACACAGTCAGATTTTCTGATGGAAAATGTCCGATTGGAGCGTGTTGTCGGAAATTCCGACCGTGTGTGGGCTCCATCGGACATTTTCCATCAGATTTTCCGACACACAAAGTTGGAGAGCAGGAGATAAAATTTTCCGACAACAAAATCCGATCGCGTCAGTTCCGACCGTGTGTGGCCTGTTCCGATGCACAAAGTGCCACGCATGCTCAGAAGAAATTCCAAGACGGAACAGCTCGTTCTGGTAAACTTAGCGTTCGCAATGGATACAGCACTTTCGTCACGCTGCAATGTTAAAAATGGTTTAATACAGCGCACTCTCTTCTTCTTTATAATGTGACAAGAATTAAGTAGTTTTGCTGCTCATATTCACACACACTTCTCACAAAGTTTTATTTTTGTTTTTTTATTGGGATTCCCTGAATATATTGTTATTAGTTGTCACATCTGACATAATTTTTTTTTTTTATTTAATTTTTTGGGGGATTTTAAGCCTTTTTTTTTTATTTAATGTTTGTATTTTTTCAAAGGCTGATCTTTGTTCAATGTTATTTTTATTTTTACTCCAGAATATTTTTGTGTGTGTTTTGTGTGTCAAGTTACCCCAACACCATTGATATCTTTTATTATTTAATCTCCAGGAGATTGTTTGGTGTTGGTGTCCCTTGTTAATTTCACATTGTATATTTGCAATGTACCTGAATCCTCACAAACAAACTGTCCTTTCTGAAGTAAAACACATAGGAGAGTATAATTCAAAACAAAAATCCTTTATTAAGGGATCAGAACCAAACAAAGAGGAAGGCAACACTGGATCAACATGAGAAATTAGCGAAGCCTGGGACCCCCACGGCAGACATCAATTCTTTAACATCAAAATTGGTGGCCTGAGGAGTCCATATGTAAGGGAGGGCAGTCTGGTCCAGAATTCGCAGAGATCCGGATAGCAGCAGATGACATGTGTGTCCCCAGGCTGTGGTACCACAAGAGGCTGCATTTTTTGGCCGACCAGACTGGATCCAGGGTCCTCACTTTCTGGTCTTCCTTTCACGCTTCCTTCCTGGCTGTGGCTGTGCAGTTGGAGATGTGGCAGGAGGAGGAGTAGGACCTGGAGGAGGACTGGGAGGACCTGGAGGAGAGGGAGGACGAGGAGGAGGACCTGCAGGAGGAGGAGGAGGACCATCGCAAAGGTGTGTCTTAGCTGTCATTTGGCCCCTCATACCTTTGTTAGGAGCCTCCAATATGAGCGCCTCACACAAGACTCGTTGACCCTCCTCCATCCTCTGCATTTTATATGCAATGACGGCAGCAATGTCCTCCTCCACGGTCTGTCGTGCTCCCAGGACCTCTGTAGCCCTCCAAAAGAGTCCTCCGGTAGCCTCCTCTACGGCACTCCTCCTACTGCCACTTTCTCTTTTCAGGGGGGGTGGAGGGACCTGCAGATCAGCCAGCCGGCTCGGCCCGGCCACCTCCTGGCTGAGACTTCCCTGTGTATGAAAAAGGGACATGGTTTTAGTTGTTGCTTCATCAATCACAATCCTAAATTAGTACTCCAAACTAACATCTAGTTAACATCATTGATTGGACAAGCAGAAATATTTAGAGGAATGCTATATCTGGCTCAATCTGGGCTCCTCCACATGTGGCCTGGAAGGCCCAGGTTGGGCGTCAGAAGCCTCAGCCGGGGGGGAAGGAAGCGTGGAAGGAAGACTGGAGAGGTATGGCCTGGGTTCAGTCTGGCCTGCCAAAAAATGCAGTCTGTCATAGTACAACATCCTGGGGACATAGATGTCATCTGCTGCTCCGGATCTCTGTGAATCCAGGACTTTCTTGCGCTCCCTTAGATATGTACTCCTCAGGCCACCAATGAAGATCTTTAAATAGGTGATGTCTGCCGTGGGGATCACCTGCTTCACAATTTCACACAATTGCTCCAGTGCTGCCTTCCTCTTTGCTTGGTTCTTAACAATGGGGGTGTTTAATCTCTCACAGACAGGGCAGCTCCCTTAAGATATCTATGAATACTGACATGAAGTCATTGTCTTCATGTTCACTGCAAGACACAACACAAGACAAAGCCTAATGTCAGACAAAACTCTCCTAATCTTGTTACAATATAGGCTTCAATGTAGAAGCAGTATAGGCACAAGTTTGTCTCTTACCTTCCTTCTTACGATCGGCGCGTCCAATGCTCCTTCCTCCGCTCACAGATCGTATGTAATACGCACGCGTGTTACGCTTTATACACACTGCGCATGCGTGTAACTCCGCCCGCCCCTGACGTTCTTTCTAGTCTATTCCCCGCCCCTTTTCGTTCGGCGCAGTGGGGGAAGAGCATATGGCGGAGTCACAGCAGGTGCGTGCTAATTGCAGGAATGAGGAGGAGGAAAGCCCGGATCCGGACACGTCCCGATCCAGAAGGAGACGTTTTAAGGCCACAAATATGTCCTTTGGGGAGATGTTGGAGATGGTCGACATCATGAAGAAGTCCGACTATGACGGAAAGTATGGGCCTTACCCCAACCCCAATATCAGAAAGGCCAAGATCATGGCGAAAGTGATCAAAAGTCTGCAGAAGAATTTCGGGGTACGACGATCGAAAGATCAGCTCAGGAAGCGGTGGTCGGACGTGAAATTGAGAGAGCCAGAGCAGTACCGAAAGATCCGGAGAGTGCTGCAAAAAAGTAAGTAGTTGTGCTGTGTTCCTATTCTTTCTGTCTTTATTGCGTTCGTGCTGCTCCATATGCTTTTATTAATTGTAACGTTTAAAAGGGCAACTTTAATGTTCATGGGCCCATTATTCGTTCGTATCAAACATTTTTCTTTCGGCCTCTAAAACACCATTGGATGCCAAATAGTTGTTTGTGTAGATGGGTTTGTTACTAGAATGAAATACCAACTAGATTGTGTGTAAGGAGAGGACACTGAGCAGCTGTTTTCACATCTGGACACTGGAGCACTAGTGTGGGACCCAAGAACACCATTTTTATTAGGGGGCCACACAGGTGCTCCAGTGTATACTATAGGGGGGTCTCCATCTGTGAAGCTTGTACTAAACAGGTAAAGTATTGCAGCTTGACAAAGGCCAATAAAAAAAATACATCTTGGAACTCGGCTAAAATAGACAATTGTACACCACTTCCAAGCAATGTTTCCTATTTCCAGTTCTGCCATCAAATATCTGTGTGCTAATTATACCATTTTTGTTTTACATAGGGGAGAAAAGACTTGGAGGACACCCCTCATCCAAGGAGACCACAGACCCCCCACCTCTGGAAGAAGGGGAACTAACACCAACACAAGAAGAGCAGGAGGAAGAAGAAGATGTGGTGGAGATTGGCACCACAACAGGTGAGTATCTGCGACCACAGACTCAGGTAAAAGAGATGGATGGTGGCAGATTTTTGATACCTGTTTTTGTTTTCTTTCTCTCTTTTTAGGTGATCGTGATGTGAGGGATCCAGAACGTTTCACATCAGAAAGTGCCCAGATCCTGATCGGGGAGATCATGGGGTGTAATGTCGAACTGCAAAACATACAGCAAAAAATCAATGATGTTATTAAAAAAAATAATAACATCATTGATGTTTTGGGGCGAATTTAAAACCCCACAAAATCACTTTTTGGATTGTGGTCCAATCTTTTAAATATTTTTGCAATGTTTAGAAAAGCCAAATTTGGAGGATGCACACAGTGTGCCAACATGTGCTATCTGGCATCATGGGAGATCAATGGACGCGTTTTGGGGGTGCAACCCCTTCCTCAATTATAAAGTAGCATTGAGGAAGGGCTTGCTCCCCCAAAACACGTCCCTTGATCCCCCCTGATGGCAGATAGCACATGTTGACATTCGTAAATTGGTGTGCATCTTCCAAATTTGGCTTTTCCAGGGGTGATTTCCCCCCATCTGAACGCTATATCAAACCCAGTTCCTAAATACTGATGTCTGATATAGCCTTCAGGTTTTACCTAATGTGAACTTTGTAAGTTCAAGTTTTTTGGCTTTCTTGTTGGTTTTACACAGGCCTGTTTTATCTGAAATGGACATTTCGAATTTTTGATAATGTTACTGCAAAAATTGTTATACAACAAACATGTTGGTTTGTTTTAAAAACCTTTGGTAAATGCACATGTGATTGTGCAGGTATAAAAAAGTTGCTTACTCAAGAATGTGTGGATTATTGTCTCAACACTACAATACAACACTTTTGGGGTGATGTAATTGCTGTTTTCTGCAAAAATGGGTGTTATTTCCTAAGGGCAAATCCTCTTTGCACTACAAGTGCAGTTTCAGTGCAGTTGCAAGTGCACTTGTAGTGAAATGTGTTTTTGCATTTAGGAAATAACAGCCAACAGTGCTTTGTATAAGGTTACACAATCACGACATTTTCTGGACTCAACACATTTCTGTCAGGGTCAGCTAAAACAAACACAAGCAGTAAATGTCCACCAAGAATTTCTTTTTTTTTTTACTATAAAAAGGCTTCACAGATTGTCTGGTATATTGATAGCCCCCCTACCCGCAAAGAACTCCAGGTAGCGTAACCGGACATCACGGGCACTCAGGGAGGGCAAGCCAGGACGGCCACTTTCAAGAGCCGTCAGTGTGGTTTGATGTAGGATTCCGGCCTCAGGCACAACTGAGCCAGCATAGTTGGCCGAATGTTTCCTTAAAAAGTTATGGAGAACACAGCACGCCAGTATAATATGGTTCAGTTTATACTCCGCCATATGGATGGGTGTCAGTTATAGTCGGAACCGGCTGGCCAGGATTCCAGATGTGTTCTCCACCACTCTTCGGGCTCTGGCCAGCCGGTAGTTAAAAACCCTCTGTTCCGGGGTGAGGGTCCTCATTGGGAATGGCCGCATCAGGTGGTCCCCCAGCGCAAACGCTTCATCAGCAACAAACACAAATGGGAGTCCTTCCACATTGTCCTCTGGAGCTGGCAAGTCCAAGCTGCCATTCTGGAGACGCCTGTAGAACTCCGTCTGGGCGATGACTCCACCATTGGACATCCAGCCATTCTTCCCCACGTCCACATACAAGAAGTCGTAACTATACTATTAAACCCCTTGTAATTATAATAGTACGACCCCGAGTTGGGTGGTGGGAAGATGTGGATGTGTTTCCCATCAATTGCCCCTCCGCAGTTAGGAAAGTCCCACCGCTCGGCAAAGTGGGAGGCCACAGTCTGCCATTCCTGTGGCGTGGAAGGAAACTGTTGAGGAAAAAACAATAAACATTACTATTTTTACTCACAAACATGGCAAGCAGATTATACACAAACATTATGGGGCAACCTCCAGATAGCATTTATTAAGGGGAATTTAACAAGGCCAAAGTATAAGGTACACCTATCATATCCCCCCCCCCTCTCATGGGCCATTTCTAACATTATAGGGGGTGTGTGGAAATCTTGGACAGGTAACCCTCTTCACTTCATTGAGAGATGAATGCCTAAATAATGGGTATTACTTTGAACAGACCCTCCTTAGTTACACTATTGGCAGACCACTGGACAGGTAAGAAGTGTCATAATACAAAGATATAAATACACACTGTACACATTTGAGGGCATTTGGACATTCTGCTATTACCTATCAAGATAATAATAGGATACAAAAACTTTAAACAGTACCATTGGAAAGTATACAGGCAGGCCCTTGCACTACATGCTTTGGGGAATTCATCCATAAATCTGACCAGTAAAGAGATGGGTAAAGTGTGTATGGGTTTGGCAAAGTCAGCAGATAGATGATTGAGGATAGATAGAGAATTGGGATCAGCTGACTTAGCAGTTGGGGGAGGGAGGGTTACTAAAAATTTTTGGGGGACACCACCAAAAAAAAAAACTCTGGCACTCTGCCTGAATTTAAATCAAAAATAACATTTCCAAACATTTTAGGGGGTGTTTGGGGTAAAGCACTACTATGGAGCTGATAAAATACATTGTTAAGTGACTACATGAGGTGAATATAGGGCAGGAGACACCATGCTGGGGAGGTTAGTGAAGGGCAAATATGTATGAAGGACCTAAAATAATAATTACATAAAAATCCAGCATGCATGAGGACAAAGGGGACATTCACAGCATATTACAATCATGGTAATTAGGGAATGAGGAAAGACATACAATATATTAGCAAACATTCAATACAATAAAATGTGATATAAAAGGATAAAAATCTTACCTTCATATACTCCTTCTGTAGGACCTGGATGATGGCAGAACAGGTCTCTGGGATAATGATACCCAGAGCCTGGGGGGAGATGCCTGTCGTGAACTTCAAGTCCTGCAGGCTTCTCCCTGTCGCCAAATACCGCAGGGTAGCGACCAACCTCTGCTCCGGAGTGATGGCTTGCCTCATGCAGGTATCCTGCCTGCTGATATAGGGGGTCAGCGAAGCCAACAAACGGTGAAACACGGGGTCCGTCATCCTGAGAAAGTTCCTGAAATCATCAGGATTATTCTCACGGATCTCACGGAGCAAAGGCATATGAGAGAACTGGTCACGCTGAAGCAACCAATTCTTGGTCCATGAACTCCTCCCCACCCTGTTCATGGACTGGACTTGTGTCAAGGTCAGGACCCCAACACCAAGGCCCCATACAGCACGAACTCTATGAGGAGTACGCATACGAAACATGGCTAGAAAACAGTCGGCTGCTTAGAACGAAGAAACAGAACGCACTGAAGACCAGCAAGGCCTGTGAAGAGCGACCTGAAAAACAGCAACGAGCGGGCAAGATCGCACAGAAAACTCCGATACGAACTGACTGCATGCACTGAAGAGCAGATACAAACCCACAAGCACAAACTGAACGGCAGAAAACGATCTGAAAGCCACGAGTCTGAAAAAGCGCAAATCGTCTCTCACCAAACTTTTACTAACACGAGATTAGCAAAAGGAGCCCAAAGGGTGCTGCGCTTGGTTCTGAACTGACCTTTTCTAGTCTCGCCGTACGTGGTGTACGTGACCGCGTGGTTGGCGATCGGAAATTCCGACAACTTTGTGCGACCGTGTGTAGACAAAATAAGTTTGAGCCAACATCCGTCGGAAAAAATCCTAGGATTTTGTTGTCGGAATGTCCGAACAAAGTCCAACCGTGTGTACGCCCTATAAGACTGGGATGCCATTAAAGTTCATGTGCGTGTATTAGTAAGAGAATACTGTAACCACAGTTATTACTACGTTTTTCCTTTGTTTTGTTAATATCCGTTCATGATTTCTCTAGGTGGCTGTGTCTGCATTGTCACTAAAATTGTTATGTTATTGTTATTTAATGTTATTTGAAAACCAAATAAACATATTGAAAAAAAAAAAAAATCACGTGCATGTAAAGGCAGGCATCTCAACACTTTTGGGAATATAGTGTGTGTGTATATATATATATATATATATATATATATATATATATATATATATATATATATATATATATATATATATATATATATATATATTTATATATATATACAATATATACACAGGCATGTGTGTTTGAACTTTAGGGTGCACTAATGCAATAGGCTACGTACACCGATGGCAGGGACTCTCCGCTATCAGAATATGCTGATCAGCAGCTGCAGCCCTTTGGCTGCAGCTGCTAATTGAGAAAACATTTCCAACATTCCCAATCGTCAGATCGTTAGATAGACTTTTATCAAGTGAGCGTGGCCATACATGGATTGTAATTAATCCAATCTCTGCTGAATGGGCCGAATTTTGATCAGCCTATGGCCAGCTTTAGCACAAGACCTGCAGCTGTCACTGACAGTACAATCTCAGAACTAGGTCTGTATTTAGGTGTGTGCTTCTAATTTTCATATGGAGTGTGTGTTAATCTTTGCACAGGTAAGCATGCCTGAGCACACTAATCTATAGAATGCAGGAGTGAAGGTTTAGATCAAAATGTAAAGGATTGACGAGCCAAACTGTAGAATCATAATGATAACAACAATTAAATTATACCAAGCTCTTTTTCAGATAACTATTAGATTCTGGGTTATTAGGAATTTCAGCTTCTGCTCAACGTTGGGCTCCCCGCTTTTTTCCCTTGGCAATGCCCCTGTGCTTACCTGAGGAATGTTTTTGGCAATAAAGCTCAGTACAAACTGCAAACACATTACAGTATTTGGCCTGTTCATACTCCTGAAGAATCCAAATTCAGTTATGGAAAATGCGTTGTGTCATATCTCCATCCCTTCACCTAACCTGTTGTATTATAATAGTTAACAGCTGATATTGAAAAAGATTAAAATATACTTATTTGCACAAAATGTGCAGATACTCTCTTGATCAAACAACTCACCAGATGGTTTGCATTTCTCCTGTTGTTTACAGACTATTATGAATATTTCTAAAGATAGAAATAATAGACAAATATGGGTTTTGGGGATAATCCCAGACCTACTTTTGTCAAAGCACGTGGTCATTATTTTAAACTATATATATATATATATATATATATATATATATATATATATATATATATATATATATATATACCAAAATCATAGCAAAAAGAGTATGTGCCACGAACATTATTTTGTAAAGAGTACCTACTTCCTGTATTCATTTATAGAAAAAACATTTTTTAAGGCTATCATGGACTTTAACCATTTACCCACTGGGCACTTAAACCCCCTTTCTAATCAGGCCAATTTTCAGCTTTCAGCACTCTCACATTTTGAATGACAATTACTTAGTCATGCAACACTGTACCCATATGAAATTTTTGTCCTTTCTTTCACACAAATAGAGTGTTTTTTGGTGGTATTTAATCACCACTGTTTTTTTTTTTTTTTTTTGCGCTATAAATGAAAAACCTACCTAAAATTTTGTTAAAAAAATCATTTTTCTTTGTTTCTGTTATAAAATTTAGCAAATTAGTAATTTTTCTTTATACATTTTGGCCAAAAATCATACTGCTTCATATCTTTGGTAAAAACAACCCAATTAAGTATATATTATTTTGTTTTTGTGAAAGTTATAGAGTCTACAAGCTATGGTGGCAATCTTTGAAAATTGATCACACCTGATGTACTGATGGCCTATCTCATTTCTTGAGACACTGACAAGCCTGGAAAGTACAAATACCCCCCAAATGACCCCTTTTTGGAAAGTAGACATTCCAAGGTATTTAGTAAGAGTCATGGTGAGTTTTTCGAAGTTGTAATTTTTTTCCCACAATCTTTTGAAAAATGTGGAAAGACAATAAAAATGCATTTTTTTTACACAAAGTTGTCCATTTATAAGATATTTCTAACACATAGCATGGTCACAGCCAAAAATACACCCCAAAATACATTCTGCTACTCCTCCTGAGTATGGCAATACCACATGTGTGAGACTTTTACAGCCTGGCCACATACAGAGGCCCAACATTCAGGGGGCACCTTCAGGTGCTCTAGAGACATAAAATTACAATCACGTTTTCTGACCACCTATTACACTTATGTGAGGCACTGTAGGGTACTGAAAAGCATTGTAGTGACACTGAAGTGGCATAAATGAGCATTGATGTGGCATGGATGAGCACTGATGTGGCACGGATGAGCACTGATGTGGCATGGATGAGCACAGATGAGACATGGATGTGGCATGAATGACCACAGATGAGGCACGGATGAGGCCAGATGTGGCACAGATGAGGCCTGGATGTGGCACGGATGAGGCATGGATGAGGTATGGATGAGCACTGATGTGGCATGGATGAGCACAGATGAGGCATGGATGTGGCATGGATGAGGAATAGGTGAGCACTTATGTGGCATGGATGAGGCATGAATGAGGCATGGTTGAGGCACGGATGAGGCACAGATGGGCATAATTGAGGCATATATGGGCATTAATAAGGCATGAATGGACATGAAAGAGGCACGGATGAGGCATGAATGAGGCACAAATGGGCATGAATGAGGCACAGATGGGCTAGAATGAGGCACAGATAGGCATGAATGAGGCACAGATGAGGCATGAATGAGGCACATATGGACATGAATGAGGCACATATGGGCATGAAAGAGGTGCAGATGAGGCATGAATGAGGCACATATGGGCATAAACGAGGCATGAATGAGGGAAAAATATGGGCATGAATGAGGCACAGATGGGCTAGAATGAGGCATGGATGAGGCAAGGGTGAGTGCTGTATGTAGAGCGTGCGAGCAGAGGAGAACGCTGAACCGGACATGTGCCCACTCCATCAGTGGCAAATGGCCTCTGTCATTGGCCCTTTACCGCGATCTGTGATGCGCCGGTCCGGTGAACCCGGAGGGCATGGATACTTCCATGTGTGCGCCCAAGGGGGGCGAGTCTGGGAGGATGTCATTGTACGCCCTCCCAGAATTAGCCAACTGTGCTGTAGCCATCATTCGGCTATGGCTCGGTTAGCAAGTGGTTAATAGTACTGTATAAGGACTTCAACACATGAGTAGTTATATAAAAACAAATATTACAACAATTTTAAAAGCACATATAAAAAACAAACTGTGCCACAAAAGGGCACCCAAATGCTCTCTTATAACTGGACAATAATATAGATTCTTCTCGACATGTTTCGTCAAGAGGGTCTGCTTCCTCAGGAGTTTTTAGAGAGTGAGCACAAAAAATGTATTTCTACAGAAAAAAAGAATAGTGATTATAACAACTGCATAATAAAAAAAGAACAATATTTGTTTGGTCACAGAGGCTGCTTAAGATCTTACCCAAAGTGTGGCTACATGCATAGCGCCACAGTATATGCCTGTCAAATCATAGCAAAGATATGAACCGATGTAACAGTTAAAATGTGGAACCCAGAATACATGGTTTAATAAGCAGTACATTGAAATACATTTCTGAAGAAAGCAAAGAATAAATGTCAACTGCAAAGAAAAGTGTATTGGATAATAGTGATGCCTTTTTACTTTTGGCGCTGTGGTAACATAGGTATCATACGGCTGGCTAGCATGATATGACTTGAAAAATGTGCTTCTGACCAGATTGTGTGGGTCTTGACTACTGTTCCTGTGATTGCATAAAAACACAGTGTCATTTCCTAATGCGATTTTGTAAATAGTGTTGTTAATGTGCATAGGTTTGTGTAAAATAGAATCCCACAGGCAGCATAAATCACCACTGCCGAGATTTTAGAATTTAATTTGCCACCTGTAGTGCAGGGAGATGAGGTGACATGCCCAAGGTCACAGAAAACCTGTCTTGCAGTCAAATTTCTTGTTTCACAGTAAGAAATCTGCAGAATCTGTCATCGTATCCGACCCACACAAATGTAAATACCTAAGCTTCAGGGACATCTTTTCCACAGCAGACTAGTCTAGGATTAGGAAGCAATTGTGTTGCTAAATTGGTAAGAGGAGACCGGCAACAACGGTAATACTGCATGGAATAGCAAGCTACGAGATGCCTCATTATGGGCCTGCAGTCTCATATCGATTACGCTGACCCTGCCTACACAACCCTGTGTACCTCTGAATGAGTTCAGCAATGTGCATCTGAATGATTCAGCCTTTCTTAATGGCAGAGGTAGAATTCCAATAACAGAAAGTCCAGACCTGCAGAATTATAGACCCTGAAAATGAGGAATAGGAGCTGTAAGGGGACCTGGAAATTACTCTGTTAATTATTTTATTTTTAGAGCAGTTACAACTGTGCATATTATTTCCCAATGCAAATATAACCATTCAAAAGACATTAGAAAACAGTGTGAGAGCAAGACTTTGAAAGTGTGCTTGCTACATTAAGGTAATTGCATGTAATGTAGCCTAATGTCTTGTGTTATATCAACTTTCTTTTTATATTATTTTAGAGATAGGTGTGCTTCTCGAGAGGAAGCCTAACTTGAGATACAGTTAGAATTTTGTTTGTAAACAGATAATTATGGCAATTAAATTGTTGCAAGATGGAGACGGGGATCCATAATTTTACTACAGAAAAAGTATATAGTGGAAAAGTTGTTTCTACAGCTTGGCAGATTAACATGCGTGGTTTTAGTAAATTTCAAACAGCAAAAAAGGGCCAACGTTTGGCTTTAAACATTTTTCTTTTTTACCTTGGCCTTACTGTTACGTATGCTTTCATAAGGCAATAACAGGCACAGGCTGTCCTGTCAAATGAAACAGTTTAGACCTCATATGACACTCATTTTTTGCACATATGTGCATACATTTGCTTATGTGCCATTTAGCTGGGCACAAGCTCCTACAGTTTATCAAAAGGCACCTCCACCCTTTGTTTGCAAAGGCAGCTGCCTGTTTTGACATTGTTCCTTGCCAAACTTCACCAGTCAGTACTAGCTGTGTCTTCTTTGGCATCTCTTAAAGGGTAACTCCACTTTCATGGGAAAAAAATAGCAAATTAAAAAAAAAAAAAATCATTTGCAATTGTGACACAGTCGCACAAGTCATATTGTAATTGAATATTATTAAAAATTACCTTTCCTTTTCAATCCGCAGTGCTGCAATTTTCTGTAAAATACAATGCAAATGGCTACCTGGAGGTATCCTGTACACAGAATGTGTACAGAACTCCCCCCAGAAACATAATTTCCTGCTTGTGTGATTGGCTCACTGATTTTCCCAGAAGTTTGCACTAAGATACAAATCAGATTTCAGGCATCCCCAGCAACAAAAAATGTAATTTTTGGTGAGATAATCCCAACAGGAAATCACGTCAAAAGGGATGCAGACCCTGCAACTTTCTTCATTAGAGCCCTGCAGGTGCAGCAGCTGATTGATGATTATGAAACCACTCCCATTAGGTTCACTTTCCCACATGGATACAAACACACAGGAATTTCTTCAGAATAACAAGAGATAGGACTCTGCAACAAAGTTTGTTAAAATCCTTGTAATGTACATAGATCACCCAGAGAGGAATATTTTTTTTTCTCAACAAAAGTGAAGTTACTCTTTAATGTGATGTTTTAGAACAACTAAATCCACTTTGGTACCACAGGCCATATCATTTTTCAGTAAGCATATTCATAAGACTACCACAGAGACATTTTCTATGCTGCTCAGTGTGTACATGTATGCAAAGCTGTTTATTTTGCAATGCAAACAGATTCACCTGTGACACAATTATCTATCGTTCGACACAGACCAATCGCTTCCTGACAGCTTGCCAGAAATGGATTACAGACTATCCAAAAAAATGGCTACTACAATTTATGGCATTGCATCATTCTGCTGCAATACAGTACTACTACATTTTTAGCTTTCTGCTCATTCCATCAGGAGCTAGTGTGTAGTGACTTTATTGCATAATAATGGAGAGACTGGTAACTACATACAGCGGTTAAAGAGTGTGTGTTGGATAAGTGAACTAGTTGAGAAAAGCTCTTCCTTCAAGACAAATCATCTTAAAGAGCCTTTACATCAGTTACTCCTTTGTTACTTTGGAAAGGAAATTGTTACTGCAGTTATTCAGAGACTCAAGGCAGACTCGTTAGCTTACAGGCACATTTTAGAGTTGTATTACGGTTAGCTTAGAAAGACAGAGAAAACAAACTTTTATAATACATTTGTTATTATAGCAATGCCAAAACGTTGATTCCACTAGTAGCTGAGGCTCCTTTCACACGATCGGATGTTAGTTTTGACGGCGGACCTGAACGGGCGCTCCATGTTAGCCTATGGAGCGACGGATGTCAGCAGAGACATGTCCGCTGACATCCAACCCACTCTGATCCGCTAAAAGCAGACGGATGGCTCTACGTCCAGGTCCGTCGCTGGCAGATCGGATCAGGTGAGATCTGATGAAAACGGACATGCTGTCCGTTTTCATCCGATCCCTCCATAGGCGGCAGCGGCGCCTGACAAGCCCCTCCCCGCTGTGTGAGCAGAGAGGGACCTGTCATCCGCCGGCTCAGCGGAGATCAACGGACTGATCTCCCGCTGAGCCGGCGGACCGAGGTGGGCTCCATAGAAACGGAGTCTGCCTCGTGTGAAAAGGGCCTAATGAATTTGTTGGTTCGTTTATTTTGACCATTTCTCTTATGTTCAGTGTGCAGCTGTCGCTGAATAAAGTGGCTTGTTATTTACAACTATCTGTTTCACTGTGCCAAGGTATTTCAGTAGCAGATTCAAGTTGGAGCTGTACCCATATATTTAATAAAAAAAACACTTACGGGAGTGTACATTTATGCGATTGGTCCCTTATTATTATTATTATTATAATACAGCATTTATATAGCGCCAACAGTTTACGCAGCACTTTACAATATAAAAGGGAGACAATACAGTTATAATACAATAAAATACAAGAGGAAGAGCTTACAATCTAATAGGGTGGGGCAGGTGGTACAAAAGGTTGTAACTGTGGGGAATGAGCTGTTGGAAGTGGTAGGAGATTAGTTGAGACGTGATAGGCTTTCCTGAAGAGATGGTCCCTCTGCAAAAATGCCAAGGTGATATACTGTATATATAGAACCATGTGTGATTTTCAGCTACAAACACACTGGGGGTTATTAACTAAAGGCAAATCCACTTTGCACTACAAGTGCACTGAAAGTGCACTTGGAAGTGCAGTCGCTGTAAATCTGAGAGGTAGATCTGAAATGAGGGGAAGCTCTGCTGATTTTATCATCCAATCATGTGCAAGCTAAAATGCTGTTTTTTATTTTCCTTGCATGTCCCCCTCGGATTTACAGTGACTGCACTTCCAAGTGCACTTGCAGTGCACTTTCAAGTGCACTTGCAGTGCACTTGTAGTGCAAAGTGGATTTGCCTTTTGTAAATAACCCCCACTATGAAAGGTTTAGCACTGGAAAACACTTTTTGAAAGATAAAAAGTGCGCTTAACCACTTCTGCCCCAGAAGGATTTACCCCCTTAATGGCCAGGCCCTTTTTTGAGGTACAGCACTACATCACTTTAACTGACAATTGCGTGGTCGTGTGACGTTGCACCCAAACAAAATGGATGTCCTTTTTTCCCCACAAATAGAGCTTTCTTTTGTTGGTATTTGATCACCTCTGCGGTTTTTATTTTTTGCGCTATAAACAAAAAAAGAGCAACAATTTTGAAAAAACAATATTTTTTACTTTCTGCTATCAAACATATCCAATAAAAATATGTAAAAAAATCTAATTTCTTCATCAGTTTAGGCCAATTTTTATTCTGCTAAATATTTTTGGTAAGGAAAATCCCAATAAGCGTATATTGATTGGTTTGCGCAAAAGTTATTGCGTCTACAAACTATGGGATAGATTTAGGGACTTTTTATTTCTACTAGTAATTACGGTGATACATGATTTGTAGTGGGACTGTGACATTGCAGCGGACAAATTGAACACTAAGTGACACTTTTTGGGACCAGTGACACCAATACAGTGATCAGTGCTACAAAAATGCACTGTCACAGTATAAATAACACTGGCAGGGAAGGAGTTAACATCGGGGGTAATCAAAGGGTTAAATGTGTTCCCTGGGAGTGTTTTCTAACTGTGTGGGGGATGCTGACACTAGACGGAGAGAGAGAGATCTGTGTTCCTGATTAGTAGGAATCACAGATCTCTCTCTTTGTCTGTGACAGAACGATGGTCTGCCTTGTTTACATAGGCAGACTACCATTCAGTCATTGCTGAGAACAATCATGGCGCCGGCCCCGCTGATTGGCTTCCGCTGTGTCTAGACAAGGGAGCGCAGACAACGCACAGGTACGTTGTTTCATGCAGACAGCTGCCCTGCTGCAGTATATGTGTTGTGGGTGGTCCAGAACTGCTTAATATGCAACTATATAGATCAGGCCAAAATGAGGGACAAATGAGGAGGAAAGAGGACCAGAGGGACATTGTTCCAAATCAGGGACAGTCCCTTAAAATCAAGACCAGTTGAGAGCTATGGTGTTGTCCTTTTGAAGCAGTTTCTGTGGGTATCTACTTTAAGCCAGTACACAGTATGTACACATCTTCAGATCTTCCTACTGTTCAGGGACTTTTGCAAATACAAGACACAAACTTTATAGCAGTTGTATCAAACAAAGTCAACAATAGTTTGATGCTTTTGAAATAGCTGACCTATGGCATATATGGTATTGTGCTACCATCTACAGTTTGCAGGCAGAAATGCTTCCCTCATAGAAACATATGTAAAACCAAAGTGGGAAGGGATACAACTAAATCTGAAGGGCTACACACTTCTCAAATAAAAGGTTTGCACTGAAAACTGAAGGGAGGACTCTGCCATGATACAATACTAGGGAGAGAGATAGAAACAGCCAAGATCAAGAACCCAGTTTCGTGTGATTGTTTTAGCTATAATAGAATCAAAGTGAGTTTTAGTAGGTGCCTTTTGCTTACAGACTGTTGCCAATGTAAGAGAACATTCTTTGTACTGACCATCAATGTAATGGAGAATTTTTCTCACACTCATCAGAAACGTACCACCAATGTAAAAAGGCATCCTTTTTTGCCACAAACCAACAATGTATGAGGTGTTTTTTTTTCCAGTGGCTACCAGTTCTTTCTCCCACTAACCAGCATGTAAACGCTGGTTAGTTTACATAGGCAGAAGTCTGAAAAAACATAGTCGTGCTCATGAGCGCCTGTGGCGTAAGACTAAGTCTGAGAAAGATTTCAACAAATATAAATCTGCCCTCCAAATATGCAATTCCAGCCTCCTCACTTCATCCTCCACTGCCTCCACCCGCCAACTCACTCACTGCCCAGTAGATCGTCAATCACTTCAAAAAGAAGATTGATACAATTTGCAACTTGCATGCTTTACACCTCATGCCCACAGGTACAATCATTACTTCCCTCTTTCAACCCCACCACTATAGATGAGGTTGCTAAACTACTTGCTAACTTCCACCTTACCACCTGTCCTCTGGATCCTGTTTCTTCGCAAATGCTACGTTCACCCTCTGGCTCTGTGCTACACTCTCTAACCCACATCTTCAATATCTCCCTCTCTTCTGGCATCTTCCCCAACTCTCTAAAACATGCAGTTGTCAGACCCATACTTAAAAAGCCCTCACTGGACCCATCCAATCTTAACAACCTATGCCCCATCTCCTTGCTCCCCTTCTTATTCTAACTCCTTAAACATCTAGTCTACAACCGACTGAGTGTCCAAGGTTCTAGGTGTAGTCTTTTCCAAAGCCTCTCAAATCCTATGGAATGCCTTACCCCAATCTGTCCCCTTATCTACTTCTCTATTAGCTTTTAGATGATCCCTGAAAACCCTTCTCTTCAGAGAAGCCTACCATACCCACACCTAACAACTGTATTTTCATTTTCTCCATCAGCTCACCCCCTCACAATTATTACCTTTTGTTTCACTTGACCCTCCCTTCTAGATTGTAAGCTCTAATGAGCAGGGGCCTCTGATCCCTCCTGTATTGATTTGTATTGTAAGTGTACTGTCTGCCCTCATGTTGTTAAGCGCTGCGCAAACTGTTGGCGCTATATAAATCCTGCATAATAATAATAATGTAAATGGAGTCTTCTCCCCCTGACCACCAATGTATAGATGCATTTTTCTGCCACTAACCAACAAAGTAAGAAGCTCTTCTACCTTTGAACACTGGTGTAAGAGGAAGCTCTTCTTCACTTTTGCCCAATGTGAGTGAACCCTTCTCCACATACCACTAATGTAAAGATTCACTTATGCATTTGCCACAAATATAAGATAACACTACAATGTTCTCTCTCTTTTATATCTGCCCACTATTATTGTTTTTTTTTTTTATTTCGTGATTATTAATAAAAATTATTTGGTTGTTAAAAAAATGGTCATCCTCAGATGTCAATTTTAGCAAGGTACATCTCACAAGATGAGATGTAACCCTGAAACGACCCACATAATGCATATTATAGTAAAAATAACTAATGCGTTTACTACTGCCTATTAATCCAGTGCAGATTTTTGGGCTACTAAACCATCCTTTTCAAGATGAGGATGACTCAGATGTGTAATCTTTGCGTGTGAAATATGTTGCATGAAGTAAGGGTCTCTTTTAAATTAAGCAGTAAACTGCTAATGCTATCCAATAACAGGACTGGTAAAGTCAGGAAAATCTTTCAGTTTACATGTAATCAAAAAATGGATCGACTCAGTGTCAGCACGGCTTGGGCAATACATTGATTTCTTCTTGCAAGCGCTTGTGACTAAAACCCCTGCATTCCTAAAAGACACCAAGCATATAATTCAGATTCTGGAAAATCTTGAGTGTTCACCGCCTACTTTTTTGGTAACAGCGGACGTCAGTTCTCTGTATATCATTATTGGTCATAAGGATGCTATGCCATCTGTTGAATGGGCCTTGTCCTCCTCATCACTGTCAGGGAGACATCAGGAATTCCTCTTGAGCTGTCTGAATTTTTGTCTAACCAGGAACTACTTTTGGTATAATAGGGATTTTTATTTACAGACAAGGGGAGTTGCTATGGGGGCTCGCTTCTCTCCCAGTGTGGCTAATATTTTTACGGCCCACTGGGAGGAAGAGGCTGTGTTTCTTAATAGACCCCCAGAGCTTATATGTTACCGGAGATTCATCGACGATCTTATCCTTGTATGGAGGGGGGCTAGAGATAAACTTGATATGTTTATTGAAACTCTCAATAACAACCAAAAGAACATAGCCTTAACTTGGACGGTTGACCCGGAAAAGGTAGTATTTTTGGACTTGACCATCAGTGTTACACATGACCATTTTACGATGACCAACTACTTCAAACCCACTGATCGCAACTCATACATTCCCCTGGGTAGTTGTCATCATCGCTCCTGGTTGTGTAACATCCCCAGGGGTCAGTATATTAGGTTGCGAAGGAATTGTACCTCAGAGGAGGACTTTGTTGCACAGTCATAAATCCTTACTTCTAAGTTCGAACAAAAAGGGTACGATCACCCTAAGCTAGAGGAGGAGATGACCAGAGTTAGAACTTTGGACAGAGGCACATTGGTCTCTAACACTGTCAGGGATACTGTAGGAGATAATCACAACTTTAAGATGGTGCTAGATTATAATGCACAATACCGTACCTTTGAGAAAGTAGTGCAAAAGAACTGGCCCATTTTAAAACAGGATAAAATCCTAGGCCCTGTCCTACTGGATCGTCCCCAATTTATTTATAAGAAGGCCCCATCATTAAGGGACCGTCTGGCTCCTAGCGTTTTAAACCCCCCAGTCCCCACTTCTGATAGGCTGTTCTCTTTTCTGGGTGTTTTCTACGCATGTGGCAAATGCATCCCGTGCAAACATGTTTAAGGGGAATATAAAGAAAAGGAAAAAGTTTTTGGCATCTGCCACAAATAAGGAATATGAGATCAAACAATTAATTACCTGTGACACGGTAGGGGTCGTGTATATGCTGGAGTGCGGGTGCGGGCTCCCGTATATTGGAAGAACATCTAGACCCCTACACGTGAGGCTTGCTGAGCATGTCAACAATATTAAAAAAGACCTAAAATCCCACAATGTCTCTAGACATTTCAAACTTCATCACCAACAGAACCCAAAAAGTTTGAAATTCTGGGGCATAGAGAGGGTCACTAGGCATTGGAGGGGAGGTAATTTTATAAGACAATTAAGTAAAAGAGAATCGTATTGGATTTTTGAAACCAGGGTTCTTTGCCCTGAAGGGTTAAACGTGGATTTCGATACTAATTGTTTTATATCTGATGGCTAATTGTTTTATATCTGATCGCTAATTGTTTTATATTCGATTGTTGATGGAATTGTATTTGTGGGGTGACAGTGGCCGCGGATGACTCACATAAATTTAAAAAATATTTTTAAAAATATCTTTTGAAAAAACTTTTTTAAATGTTCTTCAATTTAGTCTTTTTGCACATTCCCTTTGAGGATTGATGCATTTTATATGTATTTTGTATATACATTTATACTCCCTTTGGTTCGTTTTATATGTGTTGGATTAGACGTTTCCGTTTATCACACATTGTAATACAAAGGGGTCACGTCCGGATTGATTTCTGGGTCTGTATGATGTTGATCATGCCTTGTTTACTATCGCCATGGTTACTCACCTTGGATAAAGCACGGGTGCCCACGTCGTATCCTCATCTGCTGATGAAGTCCCCACCCACTGGGACGCAACGCGTCCAGAACGAGGATACGCCGTGACGTCACCCGCGGCCACTGCGCATCTGCACTGCTGTTCGAAGCTTTTCTCCGCTCGAGTTTGTTTTACTTGCACTAGTCGAGTGCCTTTCATGTGAGTGTTACATTTTAGCAATTAATAAACAGTCGTACATACAGAGAGCACTATTTTTCTGCCATCTTTATTTCATATTACAGCCATATCAGAGTGTCCTGTTCCAGGTCCCTGACGGATGCCTATGTATGCTGCACCCTACATGTTTTATAAGAAAGCGCTTTGTGACCCTCTGTAATTAAAGGGTCCATTCCATCAGGTGAGAGGCCAATTTATACCTTGGTGGTGGGCTACCTGAATCACTCTCCGACAAGCATGCTGTTTGCTCGCACATAAGGATGATATTTGGACTACTCTTATGGACTAATTGATCTTATATTGTGGTGGATTTTATTGTGGTGTATTTGTTTGGTTTTAGCGCTGCACTATCTGCTTTTTTGATTTTTGTTAAGGGATTTGAATTTTGACCCTAGTGTTCAGCTGCTGCATTACTTATTTACCATTTCGCGCTGATTTTATTCTACTTTTCAGTTTACATGTAATCCTTGTTCTACAGTATATGTTCCATTGCAACCAGATAATATATATGATAACATGTCAGCTTCTTATCACGTGATTCTTTGCTTTGTAAATTCCCAAATATGTGGCTGAGACTGTGGGGAGTAAAGATGGCCATGGATGGATAGAATTTCGAAATCCTAAAATTCTTGGGAAAAGTCTTAGAAAAATTTGTACAAAATTCTTATTTACTTTGAACATTTGATTTTTAACTGAATAGACTTTGCTGAATGAAAACCACATACACTGTTAGAAATTAATTTGCTTGAGAAAAATGTTTCCATCCTGCTCCTTCAAGTTTTTTCTTCACAGTGGTAGAAAACAAATGTTGACTTAATCCACCAATGATTAGTAAAACAAACAAACTTTCGTAAAACTTTCCTTTTCTAAGAATTTTCATTTCTAAATTCTACCTATCTATGGCCATCTTAAAGCCACAAGACAAAGTGGAATGCAATTTTTGCATATTCAGATTTGAAATGTACATTTTTGTCAAAATCAGGATATTTTAAAGGCATTATTTTGCCATACTGTATTTGTAGGTTACAGGCTTCAGAAATGGAAGCTAGGTGGGATGGGTAAATAACTACAAATCCATTTTGCCAGTGATTCGGCCAATCTGCTCCTGTGATTTCAACCAGTAGGTGATAATACTGTCATATTTTTATGATGTTTTTCTTGTTCCTACCCACAAAAGAATACTAGCTGATCAAGCTAGATATTGCCATGGCTAAAGAAATACATGTTGCCAGCAAAGGGCAGGTCCTTTATGTGACAACTCTCAAAACACTAGCCCATTCTAATGAGCCTTGGATTCTCTTCAGACTCTACAGGAGGAGTAGTGAAAACAGTGAGTTCATATTCTACTGCTGCCTCTGAAGTAAAGGAAAATAGGATCCTTTGAACCCAGTTTTAGAAAGTTAAAAAGTAAACCTCTTTCCCTTGAGTAGCCTCATTTTTTTCTATTCAGTGAGTAAACTAATGAAAAATATTGGTGAAAGAAGAGGACAATGTAAATGTTCCAGAATCTTGTAGTCCTGTTACTATTATGAATCTCATGCAGTAGTTTTGCTTTCTTGAATTTAACTGTTTTTTTTTTTTACCCCATTGGATTGATTTGCTAAAGTAGTGGCTGTTTTCTTATCAAAGTGAATGGTTCCATTATTTTTAAGTGTATGCTCATTTTGGAAATGGAATAATAGTAAAATAAGATGAATCTGCTTCACTTTGAATACCCAATGGTGTACATGGGAAATCCTAAACAAAATAGATTTCTGGTAGCAAATCAATTACTGATTATATTTGACCCCGGCTTAATTTTATTCACTAAGTTCGGTGAACCCTATTTTACAAAATAAACATTCAAACATTTGAAAGAGAACAATCACTTTTCCAAGTGCAAAATCATTTAGCAATATTTATTTCCCTTTAGTAATCAGTGCAGTTGTGTGAGTTTCTTGAGCTGCAGGTAAGCTGCATGTTAATCCCTATTAAACAATTAATACATTTGCTAACAAAAATCAGAGTTAGCTCATCTGCTGTAATATTAGCCTCCTGTAACCTTCTGATTAGCAGCATTTATGCTGAGAGGGTGTGGCAACCCCCTGAGCCAATGAAAGTGTTATTACCTCATAGTTTGTCAGAGTGGAGCTAAACTTATCTTTCCAAATATCCCCATCCCTTACTGGCGCCGACATCTTCCTCTGGGTGCCAGTCTTCAGCCATCTTCATTGACCAGCACGGGATGACGTCATGCATATGCAGCTCAGTTTACATGCCAGATAATGCATCAAGCAGGAGGAAAGGTGTATTTTATTGCAGATGAGACATTGCATGTCTCTTCTGCAATAAAGAGTCTTCTTGCTCGCAGTTTGTGAATTTTAGTTCCGCTTTAACAGTTTTAGCAGGTGTAGAGAGCAATCAGAGTTCTATTTTTCCCTTATTGTCAATTTATAGACTGGGAACTGGTTGGTGACCAAGATATATTGCTTAACTGTAATAGAGAAAAGTGAGGTCACAGACCTGGTTATGTTGTTTTGCCTAGATCACAAAACTCCTTGAGCACATCTACAAATTCTTTGGAAGGTAAAATAGCTTTCATACACATACTTCAATTTTGTATTTCGTTTTAAAAAATCACAATTTGTTCATTATTGTTAATAAATGATTGCTGTTTTCCAAAAGCTGTCTGGGATACTAAAGAATAACCAGATAAGGTAAAGCATCTATGAATTTACAGAATTTCTTTACATAATCCTAGTTGAAGGAGCATTTATAAAATATAACATTTATCGTTTGGGCAGTTACCTTTTCCTGTCAAATTCAGAACATTCCCACTGACCTTGAAAAGAAAATGCAGAGCTATTAGGTATTTTTACAAGCAGTACTGAGAGAAGGTCCAAAAGATCACAGGTTTTAAGAGACTTTAAGACTAATCCCACATAACAGGATTTATGCTCATTCCAGCCATTAAACGGAATACACTGTACAACAAAAGGATGACTGAGCAATAAAGAGCAAATACGATAAGTGTTCTACTTTCACCTGTCAATTTTAGAAACATTCTTTAGTTCTTAAACATCAGACTTTTATTAAATGTTTGATCTTGAAAAGTTCCTCAGTTGTTTACTTCTGACACTTTTGCAATACAGGCATGGTGCTCTGAGTCGTCGGTCTGTTTTATTAGTTGGTGACCTGATGATTAAATCCAGATTGCTTCCACCTGTCTTGCCCTGTCTTTGGCCAGATCCCCAAAAGTGACACAGTCATTTATAAAGAAATTTTAAAAGCACAGCAACTATGTGATGCACAGCCTCCTTTAGGATATAACAGCTTTCTGCTGAGGGATTGGATGTATGCAACATTAGCATTCCTTCTGCTATTCCACTGCTGAATGGTATCAGTGTTTTCTGTGTGAAGCACCTTGAAAGGCAAATGAAAATACACGCGCAAGACAGGTAGAAGATTTCAAATGAATATTTCAAAGGTATACCAGATGGCTGCAGAAAGAACATATGAGTTTAGATGGAGAAAAAAATGAGATGAAAGTTGTAACAGCAACTAGGAGGAGGCAAGCCTAAAACATACGGATATCTCATCATGCAGGCTTTCTGGGAAAGATCAAGAGTTACAGTTTTAAATCTGGTCAGCCAACATCCAGCTTCAGGAGATATGTGAACCTCATATGACAAGCAACAGAAAAAAAAATTAACATCAATCAACAAAAGTCAAAAAATAAAGCAGAAATTAAAGTGAACTTACTGGGAGAAGCTACCAAAAATATATGATTTTATATTTCTCTGTCTATATTCCTTGTGCAGCTTTCTAATTTAATTGTATTTTGTTGCTTCTAGAATCCCAGTCCTTCTGTGTGACATTTTTGATTATTTGATATCTTTCTCTGCATGATACAGTGCCTTGAAAAGTATTTATACCGCTTGAAATTTTCCACATTTTGTCATGTTACAACACAAAAATGTAAATGTATTTTATTGGGCACCCTGGTTGAAAAAGGCTGGACTAAATTTTCCTCCTTTAAATACACCAGCCAATATTTTTCTTGACCTCTACCTGATTTTATATGTGCTCATTTTTGAACAAGCAGTTTTGAAGGGCTTTCAGATCTTCTCAATCTGCATTTTGAAAAGCCTGCCAGCACCTGCTGGTAGAGTACATGCTGCAGTGGCAAAATCTTTAAGTTCTATAAGCTTACAGTTATTAAGGTGTTCATAAACACTAAATGTATGCAGATATATATATCAAAACACCTCAAACAGAGGTGGGAATAAGGACCCAGGGGCTTGTATAGATAGTAAAGACTTCCCCCCTAAAATAGGGATAGCTCGAACGTAAACCAGATGTGTCATTTAGACAGAAGTGTCCTGATGCCAGAGTTGTCATACAGACAAAAAGATCTTGATGCCAGAGATGGCATTCAGACAGAAATGTTCAGTTGTGGGAAGTTTTATGTAGAAAGAAGTGTCCTAATGTCAGCAGTACAGTGCCTTGAAAAAGTATTCATACCCCCTTGAAATGTTCCACATTTTGTCATGTTACAACCAAAAACGTGAATGTATTTTATTGGGATTTTATGTGACAGACCAACACAAAGTGGCACATCATTGTGAAGTAGAAGGAAAACGATAAATGGTTTTCCAAATTTTTTACAAATAAATATCTGAAAAGTGTGGCATGCATTTGTATTTAGCCCCCTGTACTCTGATACCCCTAACTAAACATTTAGTGGAACCGATTGCCTTCAGAAGTCACCTAATTAGTAAACAGAGTCCACCTGTGTGTAATTTAATCTCACTCTAAATACAGCTGTTCTGTGAAGCCCTCAGAGGTTTGTTAGAGAACCTTGGTGAACAAACAGCATCAGGAAGGCAAAGGAACACACCAGACAGGTCAGGGATAAAGTTGTGGAGAAGTTTAAAGCAGGGTTAGGCTATAAAAAAATATCCCAAGCTTTGGACATCTCATAGAGCTTTGTTCAGCCCATCATCCAAAAATGGAAAGAGAATGGCACAATTGCAAACCTACCAAGACATGGCTACCCACCTAAACTGACAGGCCAGGCAAGGAGAGCATTAATCAGAGAAGCAGCCAAGAGGCCTATGGTAACTCTGGAGGAGCTGCAGCGATACAGCTTAGGTGGGGGAATCTGTCCACAGGACAACTATTAGTCCTGCACGCCACAAATCTGGCCTTCATGGAAGAGTGACAAGAAGAAAGCCATTGTTGAAAGAAAGCCATAAGAAGAACCATTTGCAGTTTGAGAAGCCATGTGGGGGACACAACAAACATGTGGAAGAAGGTGCTCTGGTCAGATGCTTTTCTTCATCAGGGACAGGGAAGCTGCTCAGAGTTGATGGGAAGATGGATGGAGCCAAATACAGGGCAGGGTACCTTCCAGCAGGACCACGACCCTAAACATACAGACAGAGCTACAATGGAATGGTTTAGATCAAAGCATATTCTTGTGTTAGAATGGCCCAGTCAAGGTCCAGACTTAAATCCAATTGAGAATCTGTGGAAAGACTAGAAAATTGCTGTTCACAGACGCTCTCCAGCCAATCTGACAGAGCTTGAGCTATTTTGCAAAGACGAATGGACAAAAATGTTACTCTCTAGATGTGCAAAGCTGATACCCAAAAATACTTGCAGCTGTAATTGTAATGAAAGGTGGTTCTACAAAGTATGGACTCAGGGGGGCTGAATACAAAAGCATGCCACACTTTTCAGATATTTATTTGTAAAAAAAAATAGAAAACCATTTATCAATTCCTTCCACTTCACAATTATGTGCCACTTTGTGTTGGTCTATCACATAAAATCCAAATAAAATACATTTACGTTTTAAGTTGTAACATGACAAAATGTGGAAAATTTCAACAGATATGAATACTTTTTCAAGGCACTGTATATAATACAGTTCAGAGTATATAGTGCAGTCAGTGTAGTATATATAATACAGTGGAGACTATATAGCACAGTCCTTGTAGTATATATAATAACGTTCAGAGTATATAGTGCAGTCCATGTAGTATATATAATACAGTTCAGAGTATATAGTGCAGTCCGTATAGTGTATATAATACAGTTAAGAGCATATAGTGCAGTCCATGTATTATATATAATACAGTGGAGTGTATATTGCACAGGCCGTGTAGTATATATAATAAAGTTCACAGTATATAGTGCAGTCCGTGTAGTATATATAATACAGTGGATAGTATATAGTGCAGTCAGGCTAGTATATATAATACAGTGGAGAGTATATAGTGCAGTCAGTGTAGTATATATAATACAATACAGAGTATAAAGTGCAGTCAGTGTAGTATATATAATACAGTTCAGAGTATATAGTGCAGTCCGTGTAGTATATATAATACAGTTCAGAGTATATAGTGCAGTCAGTGTAGTATATATATTACAGTGGAGAGTATATAGTGCAGTCAGTGTACTATATATAATACAGTGCTGAGTATATAGTGCCATTAGTATAGTATATATAATACATTGCAGAGTATATATTGCAGTCACTGTAGTATTTATACTACAGTGGAGAATATATAGTGAAATGGTTAAGGGGAACCCTATGACAGAACTAAGTAAAAAAACAGCGTAGGGTCCCCCCCAAAATCCATACCAGGCCCTTATCTGAGCATGCAGCTTGGCAGGCCCCTTGCCCTCAATATGGGGAGGGTGCTTTGGGGTGCCGCCCAAACCACCTTGTCCCCATATTGATGAGGACAAGGGCCTCTTCCCGACAACCCTGGCTAATGGTTGTTGGGGTCTGCGGGCGGGGGTTTATCGGATTCTGGAAGCCCCCCAGATCCTGGCCCCTATGTGAATGGGTAGTGGGTACATGGTACCCCTACCCATTCACCCAAAAAGTGTCAAAAAGTAAAAACCACAAGAGATAGTTTTTGACAATTCCTTTATTAAAAAAGAAAAAAAAAGTGTCCCACGATGTACATCCATCTTCAATCACGCCGCCTGATGGACCCGAAAAATAGAAAAAATTAAAAAAGCTCCACCTATATGGGAGGCCTCCCGGTGACTGCTGTCTCTTGGCTTTGACAGCTGTTATATAGGCAAGGGCGGGGCCACCCGTTGACGTTACCGAGTGACCCAGACGGCATGTGATGTCATGAGACGTCAGAGGGGGGCGGGTTCATCCATTTACGTCAACAGGTGGTCCCGCCCTTGCCTATATAAGAGATGTCAAAGCGAAAAGACAGCAGTCGCAGGAGCTTTTTTAATTTTTTTTTTCTATTTTTTCTATTTTTCGGGTCCGTCTGGTGGCATGTTTGATGATGGATGTACATTGTGGGACACTTTTTTTTTCTTTTTATGTAAAGGAATTATCAAAAACTGTCTCTGTGGTTTTTACTATTTGACACTTTTTGGGTGAATGGGTAGGGTACAATGTACCCGATACCCATTCACATGGGGGGGCGGGATCTGGGGGCCCCCTTGGTAAAGGGGGCTTCCAGATTTCAATAAGCCCCCCCGCTCTCAGACCCCGATAACCACCAGCCAAGGTGCATCCCGAAGCACCCTCCCCATGTTGAGGGCATGTGGCCTGGTATGGTTTAGGGGGGGGGCGCTCGCCAATTTTTTTTATATTTTGGCGTGGAATTCCCCTTTAAATCCATGCCAGACCCGAAGGGCCTGGTATAGACTGGGGAGACCCACACCATTTTTTTCATTGATTTTTCATCTATATTGCCAGGAGCCTGCAAAATATATTACAGCCGCGAGCAAGTTTAAGTGACATTTTTTTCTTTAGAAATATCATTATTGCTGCGGCATGTTCTAAACATCGCACATATGCGCCACTTTACAGGCAGACTAACGGGACCCCCAGGCACGATATTTAAAAAAATATTTTATTTTTATTGTTTCACGTTAAGCATTATTAAAACGATTGATTTAAAACCTTTTTTTTTTGCAGTGATACATGTTCCCTAGGGCAGTACCCGGGTCCCCGTACACTTTTTATGGTAATAACTTGCATAGAAGCCTTTAAAGTTAGGACTTTAGATTTGTAATTTTTGTGTCCCATAGACTTTAATAGGGTTTGCATGTTCGCTAGAACTTTTTGCCTGTTCGAGGTGTTCTGGTGCGAACCGAACCGGGTGGTGTTCGGCCCATCCCTAGAGGCTACCCACTGTCTGCTATTAATCACAAAGAGAGAATGGACCTGATGGGAAACTAGTGTCTCAGCTTCCCCATAAGGCTCCCCCCACTGTCATCATCACTGGTTGTTAGGAGCCTGTCAGCTGTGAAATGTCCTTAACAACCAGTGACAGTTGGAGAGGGGATGGTGTAGCAGTACTTTGCCTCTCTCTGCCTGTCAAACTAAAGTTAGTCCTAATTACATCCAGTTTCATAAAGGTACTGAAATGAGTGGAAGAGATTTTTGAAACATACCAGTGGAAAACTGTTGTCCTCCCAAGCCACCTCACAGATCACCCCATCTCCTTCTACACATAGCACATTCCTTCCTAACCAACACACTCACCACTCACAGCAGATCTTGCCCTTCTTCTGCTCACAGCTCACATTTTACACCCCACTCTGCATGCCCACATTGTGCCTTCATTCCCACTTACTGTACATTCCTCCACAGCCACCACACCCCCTTTTACATAATGCCTCTTCTACCTCCACTAACAGTGCACCCTTCCTCCTTATACACAGACAACATATTCATCTTGGGCCAACTCACAGTGGGCCCCACTTCCCTCTAAACACAGTGCATCCCTTCCCAGGAAACACACACCCACCATTAGCATGTCCCCCCCTTTCTGCATACAGTGCATCTCTCCTAACCCTGATAAACCTCTCCTTTTAGAACAAACACCCCAACTAACAGGACATTACACCATAACCTAAACCGTACTGCTTAAACCTCATCCTCTGCCACTAGTTCTTTCCCAATCACTTTAAATGCCCTGCTGATAGGTATTTCTGCGTAGTCACTGTCTACACTAACAGACATCTGACATCGGGTGCCTCCCCGGCTGAAAACATCCCTCCCTATTCATCACCACCCAATGACAGACATCTTTCCCTGTCCACCTCACCTCTCTGATAAAAATCCCTCTGCAGCTGTCCCCGTCTGACAGACATCCCTCCCAATTCACTTCACACCTCCACTGACAGGCTTCCCTGTGTAGCCACCTCCCATGATGACAGACATCCCTTCCCATCCACCTCATCCTTCCATTGACAGATATCTCCTTCCAGCTGCCTCACCTCTAGACACATGCACACACACACATTCCTCCCTGGTCTCCTCATTTCCCCACTGACACATATCACTGAAACATCCATGTTTCTCTTGCTAGCCTACATCCTAACTCACCCACCTCAACTCCCTCCCCACTGACAGGCATCCCTCCTTGCCCACCGCAACCCCCTTTCTTTGTGCTTCTATTCTCCTTTCCTGCCATGCCACCAATGTCATACACTTCATACTTCTGCCCTACACATACTGCTGCAATATACTCTACATTTCTTTCCTGCACATACTGACTGACGTCATACCAACTATACTCCTCTCCTGCACGTAATATCTGCTGTCATATGCTCAGCGCTACTCTCCTGAACATACTGCTTGGTGTCTTATGTGCAGCACACTTGTCCTGAACATACTACCCATCACCATATACTTTGCAGTCCTGTATATACCCCCCCCCCCCAATCCCCATCATACCCTCTGCACTTCTTTCCTGCACATAACGCCAGCTATCATGTCCTCTCTCTGCACGCCTCTCCTGTACAAACTGGCAGACATCATGACCTCCACACTTCTCTCCTGTACAAACTGCAAGCTATCATGTCTTCAAACCACTTCTTCTCTACATATTGCCTGTTGCTGTATTCTTCGCAATCCTCTCCTGCACATACCACCTGGTATTGTGTCCTTCACACTCTTCTCGTGCACATACGTATTGCTGTTGCACCCTTTGCACTCCTCCTGCACATACTGCCTGAATCCACTGCCCACTGATTTAACCTTCCATACTTTTCTCCTGCATACACTGCCCACTGTCATAACATTTTACCACTTCTCTACTCTCCATATGACCCATGCTGCCCTTATCTAGAATATATAGATACAGCTTTTTAATGTTATATAGTCACTTTCTTACTTTCTTTCTTTTTTTTTCTTCCTAAATTTAAAATATGTGTTATAGAATGTTCTGCATGTTAAACTAGTAATATACATTCTGCAAAACGTATCTGAAGGAAGAATAGGTCAAATGAAGTTTAAGTTGCTTTTTTAAAGTATATGATGGAAGTGGAACCAAAAGCTGCAAGGCTCCCTCACATCTCACATCACAAATTCATGGTTCAGTCCACGTATTACTTGTTTTTTATTTTTTTTTTTTTAAATAAAAGATGCTATAGTTTACTATTTTACCATATGTGTAAAAAGAACTCATGAAAGAAGGCAGTAGATAATAAAAAGGAAAACGAAATGTGAAGAAAAGATGCTGCTTTATGTTGTACAGAATATAACGTGAGCACACTTCTCTAAAAAAAGAGAATGTTTTGTTTGTATTCGTGCTTATGGTCTTGAGCCCTAGTTACCCCCTTGTAGTAGGGCCTTCAAATGTTACATCATGATACATTGCAGTTTTAATATTATTATTGCTTTAATATTATTAAGGAAATAAAATCATACTGAATCGACTATCTCCTACTCTGTACACTTTTAGGTGATCCCTGAAAACCATTCTCTTTAGAGAATGTTTTTCAGGAAGCCTATACTGCCTCCACCTAACAACTGTACTTCCATTTTCTCATTTAGCTCATCCCCCACAGTTATTACCTCTTGTTTCAGTTGACCCCCTTTCTGCCCACACTTTTAGATTGTGAACTCACAAGAGCAGGGCCCTCACATTCCTCCTTTATTGAATTGTATTGTGACTGTACTGTTTGCCCTCATGGTGTAAAGCGCTGTGCAAAGTGTTGGCACTATATAAATCTGTAATAATAATAATAAAAATAATAAGATTGGATTTTCATATATCAGAATAATTGTACAGATGTCCATACTGGGTCAAGATGATTCCCTTTATGATGCAGAATGTAATCTTAGGTGCTGTCATTTTAAGCCTTTCAAGAGCTAATATCAAGGCTTCAGAGTTGCATGCTCACGTCAGCCTGGTTGCCAGAAATTACACATCATACTGTACCTTGGAAAGCATTCTTAATATGCTTATTGGAACTGCAGTGAGTGGTAATGGCTTTTATCACTTTCATACAGCAGCTACAAAAAGCAATGCAGATAACCTTCTACAAACTCTTTATAGCAGCCAGCCTTTATCAACCTTTTTAAACTCAGAGGAACCCTTGAAATTAATTATAGGTCTGAAAGGACCTCTGTTAATAAATTTTATTTATTTACAGCTTAACATAAACAGTAAACTGTAGATATAAGAATTAATAAAAAAACAAGAAATCTGATGTACATAGTACTGTATATCTGACACTGAGGGCTTCACTATACCACAAGTGTATTTTCAGTAATAGTAATAACAAAATGAAACAAGTAATAATAATTATAATAATAATAATAATAGCTATAAAATTAATGCAGACTGAAAAAATATAATATTCCCTTGGTGATCGGTAAAGAACTGCACACTTTGATGGTCAGTGAAAAAGTGCCCGCTTGAATTGGTGATCATTGATGTGTCTCCTTACACTGGTGATCAGAGAAGAAGGGACTTTTTTGATTGGTGCTCAATGAAATGTTCTAGGACATTGCTGGCCAATGGAGAAGGACCTTCTTATTAGTGATAGGCTGAACCCCCCCCCCCCCACGGTTCAGTTCGCACCAGAACTCCCGAACATGGAAAAAGTTCGCACCCGGCCCGGGAACCCTAATAAAGTGGGACTTGAAAAATCAAAAGTCTCCATTTAGAAGGCTTATCTGCAAGTTATTGGCCATAAAAAGGGTATGGGGGCCCGGGTACTGCTCTGAGGGACATGTATTAATGCAAAACATTTTTTTTAAAAGATTGTTTTTAAAAGGAGTAGTGATTTTAATGATGCTTAAGGTGAAACAATAAAAATTAAAACATTTCTTTAAATATAGTGCCCAAGGGGGGGGGGGGGGCTTAGTCTGCCTATAAAGTGGCGCATCTGTACTGTGTGAAGAACTTGCTGCAGCAAAACTGACATATATAAAGAAAAAAAATGGCATTGAACTACTTGCCTACTGGGCACTTTTACCCCCTTCCTGGCCAGGACAATTTTCAACTTTCAGCACTGTCGCACTTTGAATGACAATTGCGTGATCATGCAACGCTGTATCCAAATGAAATTTATATTAAAAAAATGAGGCACTGATGGGTACTGATGAGATAGCACTGAAAGGCACTGATGAGATGGCACTGATGAGGAGGCACTAATATGCAGCACTGCTGGGCACTGTTATGCAGCACTGATGAGCGCTGATAGGTGGCACTGATGAGCACTGATAGGTGGCACTGATGGGCACTGATAGGCAACACTTATTGGCACTGTTTGATGGCACTAATGGGCACTTATGGGTGGCACCGATGGGCGGCACTGATGAGCAGGCACTGATGGGCACTGAAAGGCAGCACTGACTGGTATTAGTGATGGGCATTGACTAGCTTCACTGATGGGCACTGATTGGCATCACTGATGGGCACTGTTGGTGCTGCACTGATAATCAGGGAACTGATAATCAGTGCTCTGATTATCTGTGCAGATCTCCTGTGAGGAAATGCCGCTGATCATGAGGAAAGGACTGCCAAAAAACGACATTTTATTGTTTAAATGTAATTACATGTGTGTTTACATGATTGAACACAGCTGATCACATGGGTGAAGAGACTGGTGATGGGCTGTGTCCCAGGAAAAGAGTGCATCACTGATCACCGCACTGTGTGCCCCCACAGGTGCGCAAGCACGGCGACAGTGGGAAAAAACCATATGACGTCATTCCAGAACGGAAGAAGAAGAGAGCCACTGCCCATCTGTCTTTTTTCAATGGGTGGGCGGGAGGGGGTTAGATTGATTTTTCCGGCTGCAATCCATTGCCGGCAATACAAAAATGTTTAAAAAATGGCATGGGGGACCCCCCAAAATCCATACCAGACCCTTATCTTAGCATGCAGCCTGGAAGGCCAGATAAGGGGGGGATGAACGAGCACCCACCCTCTACTGAATCATACCTGGCCACATGCCCTCAACATGGGAGGGGGGCTTTGTTGAGGGCCTGGTATTGATTGGGCCTGGTATGGATTGGGCGGACCCCTACACTGTTTTTTTTCACATTTTTCTATTGTCGACAATGTTTCTTTTTTGTTAATTCAGCTGTCAGCAGCGAAGCCCCCTGACAGCTGATGACTCATCTGTTGTTAAGGATGCAGCGGCCAGCTTCCCGGCCTGCTCCTTAACAACAAGCAGCTATTCACTGTACGCTCGGCGGTGTGCTCCACAGACGAGCATCCCGCCGAGTGCCATGAAAATTCGCCGAACACCTCAACAGTCGCTGTTTGGGGTCGAACTGAGGCTCGGTCCGAACAATTCACCCATCTCTACTTCTTATATAGGGTTTTAGGTGGTCAGAGGAAAAGGGCCTTATTGTATAGGTCTTAGGTAGAAAGCTTCTTTTTAGACTAATGGGAAAAATGTCCCTCTTACAGATAACTAAAAAGATCATTGGAGTTAGTGATAACTTATTGGAAGAGCAAAAACTGCTCATTGCTAAAGCATTCCATAGAATATGCAATTCTCTTACCTTCCACCATGGGTGGAAAGAAAGAAAATTGCTCAATGCCCCCATCAACACAGTCAACTGTCAGCAGAACACAATAGTCACTGGCAGTGATCGCATGGAAAAAATACAACAAGCTGGTTGTATTGAAGTCGATCCATCCAGCCTGCCCTTGATTGGATCAAATTCGGTTGGTCCCTGCTGAACTGGCTGAGAGTTGGTCCATCAATGGCTGCCTTTAGTTAACCCCTAGAAACCACTGAAGGAGTCCTAGGTTTCTACAAAATCCCGTTTGAGAAAGGTTGCTTTAAAAGAATACTTCATGGTGTCATGCAAACACAGGACTGTTTTTAAGGCAGGGCAAAAGGGGCAGCTGCCCTGGGCCCCATCATTGTTGTGAAGCCCAAAGCAGCTGCCTCATACTTGCCAACTATCCCAGTTTTTCCAATTCCCTAATCCCTTGAAGTTTTAGTCCCGTGTTGTGTCCCGATATCTCAGTGTAAAGTTCAGTGGCTGCTGCCTAACTCTGCCCTATTGACATGTACAGATGACTCACCTGCAGACCCTGTGTTTACATGTAAATAGCCTACAATATAACACGAGCTTGAAAAGCAAGAAATTGAAAAACAGAAATTACAGATTGAAATGGGACAGTACAAAAACACTAATTAGTTATTAAATTTGTGATACCTCTATGTAGAGAATTCCTTTGATGGGCACAGTGGCTGTGTTTAATGGCACAGTGGCTGCGTTTGATGGGTACAGTGGCTGTGTTTGATAGGCACAGTGGCAACGTTTGATGGGCACAGTGGCAATGTTTGATGGGCACAGTGGCTGCGTTTGATGGCACAGTGGCTGCGTTTGATGGGCACAGTGGCTGCGTTTGATGGGCACAGTGGCAGCAATTGATGGGCACAGTGGCTGTGTTTGATGGGCACAGTGGCAGCATTTGATGGGCACAGTGGCAGCGTTTGATGGGCACAGTGGCTGTGTTTGATGGGCACAGTGGCAGCTTTTGAGGGGCACAGTGGCAGCTTTGATGGGCACAGTGGCTGTGTTTGATGAACTTACTTAGACTTACTTGAGGCCGGCCTGGTGCAGTGCAGTGAGTCACTCACTCACAGCAAGACAGCTATCTCTTTAGAAACGCTCTACTCTGCTCCCTCTGAGCCACGCTGTCTGAAGAACATGGCAGAGATGGGTGGAACTTGTTCACTAGCCGCGGAGGCAGCGCGCTATGAATGCTGGGGCGGCCGCGGCCTCTGACTGACATCACTGGTTGCTAGCTAGATGCCGGGAGCCCGGCGATTCTAGCAAGTGAGCAAACCAGTGCAGTCAACTTCAAGTCAGTGCCACAGACAACTTTGGCGCCCCTCTTCTGCAGCAGATTGCAGCACTGGGGCACAGTGCACCCCTGGGTGGGGCCCCTCAGGCAAGTGGGGCAACTGCCCAGCATGTCCATGTGAAAAGATGGCCCTGCATGGTGCCACAGCACCCTGAATTTTTGGTGCATGTGAATATGCACATCTCAGGCGATTCATGAGGGTGTCATTAACAATTAATGGCACCTCTGTGCATCTGCTAAAGGGCAGCACGTTTCTGTGGTGTCAGGACAGCAATTTTCAGCAATTTTGCATGTTTTCCCAACACACAAATGTGCTTGGTGTACAATCCTTTCATTCACACTAGTGGCCAGTGTGAAAGTCCCCCTTTTACATTGGTGGTTACGGTGAATGCTTCTATTACATTAATGGTCAATGTAAATTCCCATTACATTGGTGGCCAGTGTAGAAACTCCTCTTTATATTGGTAATCGTTAAAAAAAGCCAAACTTGAATTTATGGTCCATTTCGAATCCTTCCTTACATTGGTGGTCCATGTAGAAGTCACCTTTAAATTTGTGGTGAGTGTAAATCCCCCTTACATTGGTGGCCAGTGTAGAAATCCCCATGTATTGGCTGTTGATGTAAAATTCCCCATTAAATTGGTTGTCAGTGTAAATTCTTCATAACATTGGTGATCAGTGTACATTTCCCTTCACATTGGTGGTAAGTGCTGAATTGCCCTTACACTGGTAGTCAGTGTAAATACCCCTTTACATTGGCGGTCATAGTAGAATTGTCACCTTACATTGATGGTCAGTACAAATCTCCTCGACAGTGGTTGTCAGTGTAAATTCCCCCTTACTTGGAGGTCATTGTATATTACCCCCTTACACTGGTGGTTGGTGTAAATGCTCTTATTACATTGGTGTCAGGTTGGTGAAGAAATCCCTCTTTTCTATTGGTGGGTGGTGTAAAACCACCTGTTACATGGTGGTCAGTGCAAATTCCCCCTCACATTGATGGTCGGTGTAAATCCCCCCTCATATTGCTGGTCACTGTAAATTCCCCATTACATTGGTAGAATCCCCCACTATATATTTGCCAATGATTTCTAGCTTTGCTCTGCATGATTCAGAATTTTTCACAGTGTACTGCCTCCTAACTAATCCCATCCCCCACCAGCATTACGACTGATCACACCCCCCCTCCCCCAGCATTGCCATTGATCCCAGGAGTCCTAGGATTCCTATGAATTTTCTGTCTATTGATGGGTCCCCTCACTTCCCCAGTCTATGGTGTGCAGGCAGTGAGGAGATGATGGGCTGTAACCATTAGCAACCAATCAGTGAGCAGTAATGCTGTGCACTAACCTCTTGCAACCAATCATTGAGCGGTAAAGGTATGTATTAACCTCTAGGAACCAATCAGTGAGCAGTAATAATGTGCAGTAGCCTCTAGAAAACAATTAGTGAGTGGTATAGATGTCCAGTAACCTCTAGCAATCAATCAGTGAGCAGTATTGATGTACAGTAATCTCTAGAAACCAATCAACAATCAGAAACCATGTGCTGTAACCTCTACAAAATAAACAGTAAGCCATAATGTGTGCTGTAACCTCTAGCAGTAAATGATACACTGTAATTTCTGGCAACCAATTGCAATTGCTGCCTGATCTGATTCAGTAAACAGATTTTGAGTCTAGCTGCTATTTATTGTATGTCTCAAAGCATGTGGAGAGCAAAATTGCATGGAAGAGGGGGCCCAAGAAAATGTTTGCCCTGGGTCCAGTCAATATTAAAGACGGCCCTGATCAGGGCACCTTTCCCTTGGGGCCCATATGCCCCCCACACACTGCATACTTGAGGTGCTTCAGAACTACTATCATGGGCTTGCTGTGCTACAAGCAAGAGTCTCACAGACACGTATAAACCTCACCCCAATCATTAAAAAAAAAAGAAGCTTCCATTACATGTCTATGTAACACACAGAATGCAGGGAACGGGGATGTGTAATGCACAGAATGTAGGGGACAGGGGTGTAATGCACAGAATGCAGGGGGCAGGGGTATGTAATGCACAGAATGCAGTGGACAGGATGCATAATGCATAGTAGGAGTCAGGAGTACAAAACAGAAAGAATACAGGGGACAGGACTGTGTAATACACAGAATGCAGAGTCCAGGGGTATGGCATACACAGAATTCAGGGGGGCACAGGAGTGTGTAATGCACAGAATGCAGGGCCCACCGGGACAGTATTCATAATGCATAGTAGGAGTCAGGAGTACAAAACAAAAAGAATGCAGGGGACAGGGGTGTAATGCGCAGAATGCAGGGGACAGAAGTGTAATGCAGGGGACAGGAGTGTAATGCACAGAATGCAGGGGACAGGATATATAATGCATAGAATGCAGAGGGCAGGGGTGTAACCCACAGAATGCAGGGGACAGGATGTGTAATGCACAGAATGCAGGGGACAGGGTTGTAACGCACAGAATGCAGGGGACAGGGGCATAATGCACAGAATGCAGGGGCCAGGATTTGTAACGTGCAGAATGAAGGGGGCAGGATGTGTAATTCGCAGAATGCAGGGGACAGGAGGGTAATGCAGGGGACAAGGGTGAAACACACAGAATTCAGGGGACAGGGGTGTAATGCACAGAATGCAGGGGACAAGGGTGAAATGCACAGAATTCAGGGGACAGGGGTGTAACGCACAGAATGCAGGGGACAGGGGTGTAACGCACAGAATTCAGGGGACAGGGGTGTAACGCACAGAATGCAGGGGACAGGATATGTAACACACAGAATGCAGGGGACAGGGGTGTAATGTGCAGAATGCGGGGGACAGGGGTGCAACACACAGAATGCAAGGGAAAAGATGTGTAATGCGCAGAATGCAGGGGACAGGATGTGCAATGCACAGAATGCAGGGGACAGGAGTGTAATGCAGGGGACAGGGGTGTAACGCACAGAATGCAGGAGGCAGGGGTGTAAGGCACAGAATGCAGGGGACAGGATCTGTAATGCACAGAATGCAGTCGACAGGGGTGTAACGCACAGAATGCAGGGGGCAGGGGTGTAACGCACAGAATGCAGGGGACAGAATGTGTAATACACAGAATGCAGGGGACAGGGGCCTAACGCACAGAATGCAGTAGACAGGGGTGTAACGCACAGATTGCAAGGTACAGGATGTGTAACGCACAGAATGCAGGCAACAGGATGTGTAACACACAGAATGCAGGGGACAGGATGTGTAACGCACAGAATGCAGGGGACAGGGGCCTAACGCAGAGAATGCAGAGGACAGGGGGCCTAACGCACAGAATGCAGGGGACAGGGGCCTAACGCACAGAATGCAGGCCTAACGCACAGAATGCAGGGGACAGGAGTATGTAATGCAATCCACTTACTCTCCTCCAAAAAAAGTCCAGCACTAATATCTGCATACTCACTTCTCCCAGAACTAATCTTTGCTCCTCCCAATGCAAAAATCCTCTCTTCCCCTCCCAGAGTAAATCAAGCCCTATTCCTATTCCGAGCACAAATCCTCCTCCACCTCAGGGATATAGCTCAGATTCGTGGGACGCCAGGATTCAGTTCAAATCTCGGGATGGTCCTGCTGAATCTAGGATGGTTGGGAGGTATACTACCCCCCATCATCTCTAACCTACCCTGCATTGTAACTATCTAAGCATACACTCACCCCTAAATATAAATGTATACACCTTGTTGATCTACCATGTATTCCCAGAGCACCCTAAACCTCTGTTAGCCCCCCATAACCCCAGGAAGGGGCAGTCCAGATTAGCCCCCTGGGGGGTAGAAGGGAGGAGCCAGGAGATCTTGCTGACTGCTGAGTGACGGGTTAACCTAGAAGGGATAGAGTGGAATTTTCCAGATGGGGCGGTGTCAGACATCACTATTTTATTACTCTGTGATTGAGAGGGAGTATCTCTCAGATGTTGTTTCCCCTGAAGAAGGGATGGGGGTTTTGACCCGATCTCCAAAATTACATCAGCCGACTCCTCTCCTCCAGCTGATTTTGTGTGTCTCTGTTACAAGCGCTGGACTCTGCCCACTCCCAGCACCTGCAGTTCTGCCCAACCACTTCACCGGGACTCAGCTCAGGCCAGCCCAAGAACGTCAGATGTCTGCAGTCCCTCCAATCATCTCTGTTACTGCTAGACTCTGCCCGCCCCTAGAATATCAGCATATGGGAGTACTGAGAGATAAAGGAAGTGCCCGCAATAGAATGCCCCTGCCTGTCACAATAATGGAGCCAAAAGTTTGCAAATTCAGGTTGGGGGTTATGCTGGTGTGCAGGGTGATTAGGGTGTGCCCAGGCACACCCGCCACACCCCGTGCACATGCCTCTGCGCCGAACACTGCATCAAATTAGTCTGCATGCCTGTCATCCCAGAAGGAAGCATCTTCTAAAGTTGATGCACAAAAAAGTTCGCAAACAGTTTGCTGAAGACAAGCAGACTAATGATATGGATTACTGAAACCATATCTTGTGGTCTGATGAGACCAAGATAAATGTATTTGGTTCAGAAGGTGTCAAGCGTGTGTGGCAGAAACCAGGTGAGGAGTACAAAGACAAGTGTGTCTTGCCTACAGTCAAGCATGGTGGTGAGAGTGTCATGGTCTGGGGCTGCGTGAGTGCTGCCGGCACTGCGGAGCTACAGTTCATCGAGGGAACCATGAATGCCACAATATACTGTGACATACTGAAGCAGAGCACGATCCCTCCCTCTGGAGACTGGGCCACAGGGCAGTATTCCAACTTGATAACGACCCCAAACACACCTACAAGGCGACCACTGCCTTGCTAAAGAAGCTGAGGGTAAAGGTTATGGACTGGCCAAGCATGTCTTCAGACCTAAACCTTATTGAGTATCTGTGGGGCATTGTAAAATGGAAGGTGGAGGAGAGCAAAGTCTCTAACATCCACCAGCTCCGAGATGTCGTCATGGAGGAGTGAAAGAAGACTCCAGTAGCAACATGTGAGGGTCTGATGAACTCTATGTCCAAGAGGGTTAAGGCAGTGCTAGAAAATAATGGTGGTCACACAAAGTATTCACACTTTGGGCCCAATTTCGACATTTTCACTTAGGGCTGTACTCACTTTTGTTGCCAGCGGTTTAGACATTAATGGCTGTGTGTTGAGTTATTTTGAAGGGACAGCAAATTTACACTGTTATATAAGCTGTACACTCACTACTTTATGTTGTAGCAAAGTTTCATTTACTCAGTGTTGTCACATGAAAAGATATAATAAAATATTTACAAAAATGGGGGGTGTACATACATACCACCTCTTTCATGGTTGGGGTTATCACAGTGGTATCATCTCCCTTCCTTCCTCCAGCCCACTAATTGGACAGTTAAAGAGCAGTGGAGGACTGATAAGATCATCTTTCTGCACATTCTGCTCCCTCCTTCTGTCAGGTTCCTTGATAGTGCATTTACATGCAGCATATCATATTTGCTGTTATTGCTGCTCTCTCAGTGTAATTGTTGCTATACAGAGGAATTCAGGAGTTAAAAGCCACATCAAAGTCAGATACTTAGATTGGGTGCATTTAAAGGAATACATTTGTTACTGTTAGGTAGTGTGACAGCCCATATTACTAGTGAATAGTTTTGAGTGTTTTTCTTTTTACATCAGTACAGTTATTTAACTACCTACCTATTGCTCTACATCTTTAAATGCCAAAGTGATGGCTCTTATGGCTGCATCCCTATTTATAAATGCCACTGCAGAAATAAACAAAAGGTGCCCAATAATGCCATAAACTGAGCTGTCTGAAGATGTCTTGGGTCATAAACACTCTATACAGAGTTGATCTGAGTGGCTCTGTACCTCGGCATCGCTGTGAGCACTTTTTACAACTGTGAGAAGTCCACTACTTCTCACAACAGAAAAAGGGGAGGTCAGAGGAATTAATAAATTAATGACTCATTCATTAGTTTCCTATCACTGTACGGATCGCGGCAGCACTAAATGCAGGTATTTAAACCCTTTCACCCCCCCCCATTCATCTGATTGCCATACTTCCTTGTCCACAATCAGAATTAATACACTTCACCTTTCCTTAAACACATCCTTAAGCACAGTAACTTCCTCCATACTCACACTGTACATGACCTGTACATTAATCCCTTGCCCCCTCTATACATGACCTGTATGCGCTGAATTTACTGCATCATTGCCAAACTCCATGTTTTAATCCCCCCTATATCAGCATGTTTATCAATTGCCAAAAAATGTAAAAGTAAGGGAAACATTTGTTTTTTCATAAACTTCTCTTTCTCTTCTTCTATGTAAAGTAAAACATAAAATGTGGTTATAAATGTAACTAAATACACTTTATTTGTGCAAAAGAAATATAAAATTCATTTTGGTATAATGTTGCATAACGGAACAATTGTCACTCATGTTTCAAAGCACTGGAAACTGAATAATGTCCTGGCAATGGAAGGGTAATACAGGCTGGTAAACATGAAGTTATGGAACTACTAGGTATAAATGCCCAGTTGTCCAACAGTATTTCAAGTTTTATACATTAGTGGTTGAAATAACGCAATACAGTTTACTTCCTTGGATGAGACTTTTGCTTTTATCTACCTTGGACGAAAGTTTTGCTTTTATTTATAAATAATAAGAACATGAGAGAGCAAAAATATAAAAAATAAATTACACAGCCTGCAATTATTATTAGTAGTAAATGATGTGCCTTCTTCTAAAACAATTGTGCTGAGGGCATAGTCACCTGATTTGATGGAAGGTGTCCTCACTGCTCTAACATAAATCACTTCAATAACCTTTACAGACTCTTGCCAAGAAGTCTGGGAGGATGCCAATACGATACATCATCTTAAAGTCTGTTTGGCGTGGATGGATTGTCACTGATAAGTGTTGTATGCATTGATCTTATCTCTATATCTTGAACATTATTGCCCTGACCTGAAATTTGATTATAACAGGATTTTTTTTTTTTTAAAGAGTATTTCAGGGAAATGACGATATTTTGAACATTTGTTATCACACACAACTGATATTTAAAATACATTTTCTAAAGAACAGGAATTGGAAACAGAAACAATGTTATTTTCTTAATATCATCCTTTACTATCACTAGTAACAATTCAGAAACTTGTGACTCTTCATTCATACTCTGCTCTTTTTCTTATTGCAACATTTACATATCCTAGTTATGTCATACTCTCAATGACTTCATTCCCCATCTACAGTGATATTACACATGCCTTGTGCCCCTTAAATTTGGTCTCCACAAGTTTTTGTATATGGAAGAATGTCATAGCAAAAAGGATAGCTTATATCTAGAAGGGGATTAAAAGATTTTGGGTAGAAAATTAAAAACAAAGAAAATTCACTAAATGCCAAACTAAATTCAGCCTTACTGATCAAATGGAAATCAGGAATCCCAAAAATAAAAATAGTTCTAAACATATAATTAATATCTTGTACCAGACAAATAAAATTTGCCAAAACAAATCACATGAGTTTATGTTTCCCTGATATTATATTTATTTTTTAAAAAATAATTTTGTTTTGTAATGGTTTATTGTACCATAGATATACTGTATGTGGACAAGGTTCATTTGCATATAGCCTTTCTGCTGGTGATAATTTTAATTTACTAATCTGTTTGTCAAATAATCACAGAGTAAACTACAGATGAAGCAAACAAATCTAGATCAGTACTGCAATTGGAAAAATATTATACTCATTTAAAATTTGCAGAGCGATAGTAAACACACCCTAGGGCTTTTGTTTACAGTGGCAAATTAAAATGGTTAAATAGCTATGAGATATTATTTGGAGTTGTCAATCAATGGCAGTAAGTAAATAGAAAAATAGGTTTTGCTTTGAGAATACCGATTCAGAGTGTATACAGTATGTCTTCTAGAAATCAACTACTGCAGTGATATACTACTTTTTATGCATATGCGAAGTACAGCACAGAACCAAAATATGTATCTTAGGGTGTCTGCAGTAAGGCAGATATTTTGATTACAGGCAAAAGAGCGGCCAATCATAGATACAATTGTGTGTGATCCTCACAAATTTGCTTCCTTTCTGCTTACTCTTCATTTGCTTAATTTTTCTAAAGTTAAAAGAACTATCTTATGCATGGCTACGCGTGTGAGGCCATGGTACCAGCATCAGTGGATCTATGTTATCAGACTAATGCCATGATTTACAGTAGATTAATTAGAATGCCAGTATTTGAGGAACATCTGCCCCCCTTCTCTCTTGTGATTCGCTAAAAATTCTCTAATTCTAATTCCAGTGTGACCTCATAACACAATGATGAAAATTTTCCAAAAGTGGAGCAGACAGAATCTACAGAACCTGTTCAGTTAAACTTTAAAAATGAAAGCTAGATGCTAATTAGTTGCAATGCATACCTGCTCTATCTATCTATGTTTAAATGATGTTTTATTAAAATGATAGCACAGTGCACACAGGGCATCTCTCTATGGCACAAAATGTAATTTAATGTTATTCAGATACTTGAAATAGGCTTGTCAGAGTATAGATGACCATACAAGGTCAGTGACTTTCAAAATTAACATAAAGGATATGATGTTGCTTGCTGCAGCATCCTTTGCTGCAAATAATGGCAATTCATATTGGTACAAAGAGAGTATTTACGATCCTTAGTATAACAGCAGTGATTGGTAGTGGCATTGCCTATCATCACACAGAAGATACAGGAAACAGCATGGATGGCAATGTTTGTCCTTTCTTATTTACATACTTCGGAATATTACAACCCATAAAAGACATTGGATTCTGTCAGGTTTTCAAAAAATTACTTTTATTTTTACTGGATTTGTTAGCACCTGGTCCAAACTTTAAGCTGGAAGTCTAGGTTACCCCATTTTGTGTGTCATCGCAGGAGGTTTCCCATTCTGGTCCATCATATGGACAGCTATACTACCACTGGTATCACTCTATAGATTATCAACCATACATTAATTTCTAGATCAATATGTTTTCAAAGGTATGGTTTATTTTCCCCTAATGAAGCCAATGTATTTGTCAGGCAAGTTGGGATTTGGGTAATGATTTGTTTACATAAAAATATTACTCTGACACATGGTTTATGGATTAATATGGATTGAGAGAAGGGTAAAATGAAAAAGGGATAGACAACCACATAGGGTCCTCAATATACCCCTGTAGCCCATTCATTCTCTCTCCTATACCCTAGGATGGAATTTCCAGTGACAAATGTGTGATTCCCCCAGTCTTGGCAGTCACATTCTGTAGTTATTATACAAAACCTTTAAGATGTTGAATATAAAGTTTCTAAGTATATTTCTGTTTCAATATTTTTTAGTAAGTTTTTAGTTAGAATATAAGAACATATGTAGGAACAGAGGTTTATCAATAAAGCCTTTGGTACAGTCGTATTGGGTACTAAATGTTTGACCTGAGTAGAAATAATTGAAAGGTAATAAGCAAGAACCTCGTATTAGGCACAACATTTTTGACCACACTAAAACAGTTGTACTATGGTCACCTTTCATGAAGAGTAAAAAATAGAACAAAAACAAGCCAGAAAATTAGTTGATGTGCCCATAAATACAAAGCAATCTTCAAGTAATAGAAGAGTTGTATCAATACCAAACCATCACAGTAACATAAATATATTTGATCAATCTCACCTAGAGATAATCTCAATTAAGCAAAAGAGAGAAGTGAAAAGAAACAGGGGGAGGGGGAAAAGAGAAAGGGAAGGAAGGGAAATGCATAGAGAGGAAGTTTTAGAGGGGAAAAAAAGGTAGGGGGAAGGGAGGTGGAAAAGAAGAGTAATGCCACGTACACATGAGCGGAGTGTCCGACAGAAAAAGTCAGACGGAAACTTTTCATTGTATATTCCGATCTTGTGTATAGCTCATCGGACTTTTTTTTTTAGAAAATTCTGATGGACCTAGAAATAGAACATGTTCTAAATATTTCTGACGGAACCAATTCCTATCGGGAAAACCGCTCGTCTGTATGCTGTTCCGACGGACCAAAAACTACGCATGCTCTGAAGCAAGTACGAGAAGGAAGCTACTGGCTTCTGGCTGTTGAACTTCCTTTTTCTAGTCCCGTCATACGTGTTGTACCTCACCGCGTTCTTGACGGTCGGACTTTGGTCGGACTTTGGTTTGACCGTGTGTAGGCAAGATCGCTTGAATGGAATTCTGTCGGAGTCCCAACGGCAAAACCGGTCATGTGTACAGGGAATTAGGGGGAAAAGCAAGGTGTAGAAAAGGGATAAAGGGTTGTTCCCTCTGACTCGACTCCCACAGCCTCCATGTTGCCCCATTTTAAATAGGTGACTAAGTATTTAATCGAGGGGTTCCAAACTCTTTAAAATGTAGCCTGTTTGTTGTGTAGAATACTACTTAGTTTTACATAGAGCATTATCCAAGGTATTTTACTTTTAGTGGTAGCATTGTTTATCACTAGTGTTTTCCATGCTCAGAGAATAGATATTTTACCAGCCAGAAGGATAAAGAAAATGAGAGTTTGAGTGTTTACATATCTCATTCGAAAGTTCATTGAAAAGTACTGTCTTGGCATTTTTGGCAATATTGACATTAGTCACTGAGTAAATACAGTAAGTGAAAATTCTGGTCCAGAATTGCAGGACCTTCGGACAGGACCACCAAACGTGATACACAGCACCCTCCTGCCCACAACACCTATAATACAGGAATTAGGTGTCCAGATAGCTTCTTAATGAGACTAAGTACCAACAAGAGGAAAGAACAAAATTGCCTCCTTTATTCCAGGACACCTCATGCATCTATTCTTGAAAAAAAAATATCATAGAGATCTAATCTGTTATTCACTTTAGGGAGTTTGGAAAGTTAGTTACTTGGCAGAAGTGAAACAACCCAGATGGTTGCATCTCCAGAGTTTGGAGGAAATGCTCAGTGGATTTACCTCCCTTGTGGTTTAACCACTTGCTGACCGTGTCACGCAGATATACTGCGGCACAATGGCATTCCTGAGCAAAATCCCATACGGGTCAGTCCTACTCGTTTTCACCCACCAGAGGGCACACGTGCGCCACTGCACAGCGGGGGACTTCATGCACGTGGCCGGCGCATGGGGATTTGTGTGTGTAAACACACAAATCCCTGTGCTGTCAGAGGAGAGGAGCCATATCGTTTCTTCCTACTAAGTAGGAAAAATGATATGGTTCCTCTCCTAGTCACTCCCATCCCCACACAGTTAGAACATGCTGAGGGAACACACATTTAACCCCTTGATCGCCCCCTAGTGTTAACCCCTTCCCTGCCAGTGACATTTACACAGTAATCAGTGCATTTTTATAGCACTGATCGCTGTATAAATGCCAATGGTCCCAAAAAAGTGTCAGACGTCTCCGATCTGTCCGTCGCAATGTTGCGGTACCGTTAAAAATTGCAGAGCACCGCCATTACTAGAAAAAAAAAATTATGAAAAAAAATATTAAAAATGTCATAAATCTTTCCCATAGTTTGCAGACGCTATAATTTTTGCACAAACCAATCAATATATGCTTATTGCGATTTTTTATGTATATGTAGAAGATTATATATTGGACTAAACTAGTGAAGAAACTTGTTTTTTAAAAAAACTTTTGGGGATATTTATTATAGCAAAAAGTAAAAAATATTGCTTTTTTTTCAAAAAAAGCGCAAAATTTATAGCCCAAAAAGTAAAAACATCAGAGGTGATCAAATACCACCAAAATAAAGCTCTATTTGTGGGAAAAAAAGGACACAAAATTAGTTTGGGTACAGCGTCGAACGACCGCGCAATTGTCAGTTAAAGCGACGCAGTGCCAAATTGTAAAAAGTGCTCTGGTCAGGAAGGGGGTAAAATCTTCCGGGGCTAAATCGGTTAAGAAATGTCCTAACTTATATGAGCCCTTATCGATCCATCAGCAAAACTGATGGGGAAATTGACAAATTGACCCCAGGGGAAGAGTGGGCTGTTAAAAAATGGCAGCCACAGGCATTTGCGGGGATTTAAGGGGATAGGTTTTGCAAGCTGTGTTCAAGACACAAAGGTGGAGAGAGTGCAATAATGTGGGACTCAGAATTGTCCTAAGGTCTTTAGGGGGAAGACACAAAGGGGATCAATCGGATATGGAACACCCGCTTGACCTTTGAGTATGATCCAGTCTGGTCTGCAGGATTTGGGAAAAATCTGATTTAGGTGAATCAGTTGGTCTGCCTTTTATTATCTGAAGATGTGGGACTCCCAAGCCCCCAAATATACAGAGTTGAGCCGCTGACTCGACAGCCTCCAGAGCTACAAAAAAATCAATGAATGAAAATTGAAGGGGATGTACCGATTTTGTCAGAGAGCAGAAGTAGTTTATTGTTCTGGGGGGGTATAGTCATTGTTGTTGCAGCTATCCTACTCATCTAGAAAATAGTGCATGTGTTTGAAGTTTTCAGTTTCTAAGTATATTTTTCCTTTATAAGGCTTATTTTTGTTTAATAAAATTGTAACACATGTGACAGGAATTAATTTAGATAATTAACTTCTGTAATTTATTAAAATCAATAGGATGCTTTTAGATGGAAAGAAAGCCTTTTCTTGCACAAATACATTAATTTGAAACAATAATTATGGCCTTCCACTTCACCCAATAATTATGTCCCTTCCGTATGCTGCTGGTGAACCTGGCCAGAACCTGTTATTTCCAGAACTGCTGCATAATTTTGCATAACAGGAAGCTCTGTGGGGCAGTCCCTCTTATTACTGATGTAGCATATAATGAAGAGCAGTTACCGCCTACTATCACAAAAATACAGTACTTTCAGAATTTCTAGATCAAAAAATTGATGTACAACCCATAAAATAGGTTTATCCATTGAATTCTTTCTTAGTCTACTCAGTATTTTATGTAACGTACACAATGTCAATACCATCACCAAGAGGTAGATCCACTTGAATTATTTAGCACCACATCCTGGAAATATATAGGAAAATTAATCAAAACAGAAAATTTGGGATTGTATAGGTGCTGAAGCCTTCTGTCAGAGTGATTACAGACACATATTTTTTTAAAAAAAACAATAGTTTTTATTACAAATTGCCATTTAAAAATGTTTTGGGATACCATGCCCCTAAAAACCACATATAATGGTTGAACAGACCATAGTTACTTAATTATAATATACATGTAGAACATCACAATAGGTTGTTAGATATACATATATACATATGCAAGGGGTGGGGGAGGGGGAGGGGTGCAACATCCCAACATGTTTTGCACTTAAGGCTTCTTCAGAAGTTTATAGGGTATGGTTGAATATGGTTGATGAAAAAAGAATTATCACATAATATTATATAGCATATAACAAGAATTATACCAAACAAATGACTTACAAAACAAATATCAAAAATGTACAAACATCAATTTCAATAAGCAGCCCCAAAGGTGTTTGATCCAGAAGGGGTATACTCAGATCTGATAATAACCTCTCAGACCGTGGCTGTAGGCGTGGAAGGCAAGAGATGGAAAGTATGTAGGATGCCCAAAAAAACAGGTCCTAGACAATACCCAAGGGGAGTCAAAACAACCTATCAATCCTATAGGGCAATAGCCTGCATAAGATAATGAATAAGATAATAGTACAGGGAAACCCCTCAGGGTATATAGATATAAATGGCGTATTATAGTAGGTATAAAGCAAAATAACAAATTCTTATCTGGCTGCTACAGTATATGATCCCATAATCCCATGATCCCTGGCTGGTTTATTTGCAAACAGCAGCCAGTCTGGGATATGTCATTTACTGGGAGAAGTACTACCAATGCAAAATTAGAGATTTCCTGTAAACAAATCAGCCAGGCAACTGTCATTTAGTGGTGGTAATGCTAGTGCTACAACAGTGCTAGAGGTGCCATTGCTGCTAAATGAGTGATCCCCAGCCACTGTCTGTAAATAAACCATCAACTTTAAAAAGGTTAAGTCATACTGCTCCAGAACTTCTCACAAAACTTTAAGGCATCCCCCAAGCATGTTAGTTAGTCTTTGTGTATTTTTTATGTTATTCTTTTAGCTACAACAAAAGATCTGCTAAATTGTATTTTATTTGGAATTTTTTGCTTTTTGCATTGGTGCATGTCCCTCCATGGCAGTGTGCAGCTACCCAATTCCTTTTTTTTTAGCAAAAACTTGCAAACTAGCCTTGAAAAATGCCATAAAAAAATGAAACAATTAACAAGCTTCAGCTCTCATAGACTTCAAAGGAGTTGGAGCTATGTTTGGGGCTAGCAAACTCCCAGAGACATGGAGCATCCAACGAACCAAACTTTCTCTGGTTGGCTCATTCACAATCACCAATCATTCTACAAACCTACATCAAGAGGGTGTCATTCTTTCATGTTACAAATAAAATTTGGAGTGCAGATATCCTGAGTGTAAACCAGTTACCTGTGAATGAGGTTGAGATGGCTTTAATGGTATTGGCTCAGTGTTCTTAATTTAAGATAGCTGAAGATGCCAGATGATAGTTGGATATAAACAAACGATCAGATTGATGAATATACCTTTCTCCCGACAAATGCTTAAAACAAAATGGTTATATACTGAAAGGAAGCAAGTTTAAGGAGTCCTTCACAGTGCTCTGCTGCATTACCCTGTGCATTATCACAATATACGCAGTGACACTGATTGCATGCAATGGTTTAGCTAGGATGCCATTTATTTGTTTAATACTGTAAAAACCTTGTGAATATTTGCCTCCCAGTGGCGGCTGGTAAAGTTTTAGGATGGGGGGGCGCCAGGCCCTGCCCTTCCTTTTTGACCCCTCCCACTTGGTGAAAATGAGCATGCTTTCAGCAAAATAGTGGGCGTGGCTCTAAGGTGGTGTGGTTAGTGTCTGAGATGAACGAGGGATGGAGGGAGAGAGGGATGGAGGGACAACAGGCCCAGATCCTACACAACAATAGAAATATGTGTATTCTAGAAAGTTTAACAATCAGCAGATAAAGATACTCCAAACACCTGGTGTTAGGGCTTCAATCATCCCGGCACCATGCTTGTTATGGTGTCAGGATGATTGAAGTGCATTATTGCTATTATTACATTGTAATATAAAATGAAATCATTCAACTCACCATAGAATCAGTGGGAGCCCTGGGCATGTCGCTAGCCACGTTGCCTGCCACCAGATGCTATCAGGTGCCCCCAGCGGAGTCCCTCCTTACATGCAGCCCGTGTCACATAAAATGCAGCCTGTGTCACCACCGAATTGCAGCAGCATGTGTCACCACATTGCAGCAGCATGTGTCACCACATTGCAGCAGCATGTGTCACCAAATTGCAGCAGCGTGTGTCACCAAATTGCAGCAGCGTGTGTCATCAAATTGCAGCGTGTGTCACCACCAAATTGCAGAAGCATGTGTCACCTAATTGCAGCGAGTGTCACCACCAAATTGCAGCAGCATGTGTCACCAAATTGCAGCACGTGTCACCAAATTGCAGCGTGTCACCAAATTGCAGCGTGTGTCACCACCAAATTGCAGCAGCATGTGTCACCAAATTGCAGCATGTGTCACCAAATTGTAGCTTGTGTCACCACCAAATTGCAGCAACATGTGTCACCAAATTGCAGCGTGTGTCACCACCAAATTGCAACAGCGTGTGTCACCAAATTGCAGCAGCGTGTGTCACCAAATTACAGCAGCGTGTGTCACCAAATTGCAGCATGTGTCACCAAATTGCAGCGTGTGTCACCACCAAATTGCAGCAGCGTGTGTCACCAAATTGCAGCAGCGTGTGTCACCAAATTGCAGCAGCGTGTGTCACCAAATTGCAGCAGCGTGTGTCACCAAATTGCAGCAGCATGTGTCACCAAATTGCAGCATGTGTCACCAAATTGTAGCTTGTGTCACCACCAAATTGCAGCAGCATGTGTCACCAAATTGCAGCATGTGTCACCAAATCGCAGCAGCATGTGTAACCAAATTGCAGCGTGTGTCACCAAATTGCAGCATGTGTCACCAAATTTTAGCGTGTGTCACCACCAAATTGCAACAGCGTGTGTCACCAAATTGCAGCAGCGTGTGTCACCAAATTACAGCAGCGTGTGTCACCAAATTGCAGCATGTGTCACCAAATTGCAGCGTGTGTCACCACCAAATTGCAGCAGCGTGTGTCACCAAATTGCAGCAGCGTGTGTCACCAAATTGCAGCAGCGTGTGTCACCAGATTGCAGCAGCATGTGTCACCAGATTGCAGCAGCGTGTGTCACCAGATTGCAGCAGCGTGTCACCAGATTGCAGCGTGTGTCACCAGATTGCAGCGTGTGTCACCATCAAACCCCCCGGAAGCTACTTCAAAAAGCGCCGCAAGGCGGGCTAAACGCCCGCAAATGAAGCGCCACGTATACAATCTCGTGAAGTGCACTGTGTCTGGCATTGCACTGTATCCGGCGTCCAATCACAGTGCACTTAAGGACCTATTTGTGTATTTTTTTTTTAAAGGGCCAGCTTTAAAAAAAATTTTTTTTTTAAATTTTTTTTTTGAGACTGCCTGGAGGGGGGGGGGGGGGGGGGGGGGCGTCACCCAGGTGCCCCCTATGGACGGGCCGCCACTGTTGCTACCTATAGAGAGTAAAAAAAAGATGAAAATAAAATAATTTTATAAGCAAATTGTGCAATAGGACCCCCTAAAGCAGGAGACTTATGCTCCTAACACAAGCAAGCTCCTTGCCCCATAGGTGACCTCAAGTCACCTGAGGGATCCAGTGGGTATCTTGCGTTCAATGCTACTGGACACTATGGGGCAAGAACCCCTGTCTGCTGTGAAGTGTCCAAATAATGAAGTAGTTTACTTCAATATTATGTGTTCTCCTAATAAGGAGTCATTCACTGGGCACAAATGTTATACAGTGGAGTACTTTCTATATTTGTGCACAGTTACTTTACCCCTGGGTGGCTATGCCTACCTACAGTAGGTCAGACAATCTTTCTGTTATACTGATAAAATTATATAACTTTGACAACAGTTATCTAATATCTATAGAAAACAGTTATGACCCTCATTGACTTTATATGAGAATCTACCCATTAGGCTCTTTTCAGTTGGATCAGATGACAATTTAACATCTGTTAGCTGTATACTGTATGCATACTTGTATATAGAGATATAAAATTGTGTTCTGATTGCTGTTGTCTCTTGTCTGAGAAGCAAATTCTGGATGGACCCTCTGCACACTGCTATACACCCTAACCAGCAAATTATGCAATGAAAAACAGGGATTTTTAGTTCACACATATTGCAATACATGCTTAAGCTGGCCAATTGCCTCAAAGTAATCCCTTTTATGGCCAGTTCTACACTGATTTGCCACTGCAAATGCTACGGTGGACACCATGCCAACACGGGGCATACTTACATAAGGCGGGGAGGGCAACTAGGTTCAGGTCTGGTCACTGACTTGCGTTAAAACAGAGAAATTATATTTCTGTGCTCAAATGCATATAGCTACAAGCTTGGCCACTTTTGGAGTGCATTGTATTTAGTGAGCTGGCCAACATAAAGTGTAACTTCATGCTTTATCTGTTTTCTGAATGAATACAAAGCTCCCTCTGATTGACTGAGGAGGGCATCCTAGTGGATGACGTCACGATCCCCACCTCAGCCAATCAGAGGAGGCTTTGTATTCATTCATAAGTTACAAAAATTCCTGTGAGCAGCACTCAGTCCGACTTGATTTTGTTCCAGGAGTGGAATGAGTTTTCTTAGCTGAGGCTACATACAGTTCATACAGCGTTGAAAGCTGCTGCATGTGTTATTGAAGTAAATAACACTTTGGATCAGCTTGGTCCAAATGAACTATGGTTCAAAAAAACATGGAGTTAGGTTTTAAAGACTTGTTTTTAGAAGGATCAGTTAATTAAAACCATTGTTTTCTGCTACAAAGCAGTAAGCAGATCCTGCATTTGTAATGAGCAAATATGGCTGTCCTCGTGTAAATATTGTATTTCAAACTATGCATAAAAACAAAGTTTTTTTTTTCTTTTTTTTACTAATATAATTATATTTAAAAATGTATTTACGTTAATCTGATCTATTTTACATATACCATATATCTAAAAAATCATTGAAATTATACATTCCTTTTAAGTGTGCGGCAGGTGGATGCTTACTGTATCTTTAGCTTTGCAGAAAGACTGTATGTATAACATTTATACTCTGGGCACATGCCACAGGACAGTTCTTAGCCTTACATAAAATGCCACTCAAATAGATACACCCAATTTGTCAGAAAAGAAATGAAATTGTCCAGAACTAGATTTCTCCTTTAAATGTTCAAACGAAATTAGGAAATTGTTATACATCATTCTTTTTCAAGCAGTTTATTTCTAATTCTGTGCAGACCATTCATCACAGAAATGTCTTACACCTCACATGTGCACGCACAATACTTTTCATTGTGTGGTTATGGATTGCATCTGTCTTGGCTGTTTTCAACTGAGATGTTATTAGATCATTACCTGACTTATCATTATTGACTATTCCCTTTGGTGTTCCTCACTGTTTTCGTCTTTGATTATATCATTACCCGGCTGCCATTTGTGTTTGTCCTTCAGTTTGACTGAAGGCCTGTCAGTTTGTTTTAGCTGTACATTTTCATGTATATGTTTCATAACTTCTAGAAGGTTCTTTTTTGAATAAAAGCCACAAGAATGTAAAGATGTAAAGATGTGAAGTTTTGCATGTGTTTATGGTCCCTAGCCCTTTTATCCCATCTGTTTGCAAAGTACGGGTTTTAACCACTAAGGGACACATTTATAAGAAAGAGCAGATATTACTATCTACTATCTGTTTAACCACATGCCGACCAGCTCACGACGATATACGTCGGCACAATGGCATGGCTGGGCAAATGGGTGTACAAGTACATCCCCTTTAAATTGCAGCATTGTGGGAGCATGCCTACCGCATACTCCGTGACCATGGCCAAGGGGGGGGGGGTCCACGATCATGTCACGGAGCAGCAGAACGGGGAGATGCCTATGTAAACAAGGCATTTCCCTGTTCTGCCTAGCAACATGACAGAGATCTACTGCTCCCTGCCATCAGGAGCAGTAATCTCTGTCATCTATTAGTGAGGCAATCCCCCCCACAGTTAGAATCACTCCCTAGGACACACTTAACCCCTTGATCGCCGCCTTGTGTTTAACCCCTGCCCTGCCAGTGTCATTTACACAGTAATCGGTGCATTTTTATAGCACTGATCACTGTATAAATGACAATGGTCCCAAAATAGTGTCAAAAGTGTCCGATGTGTCCGCCATAATGTCACAGTCACGATAAAAATCATAGATTGCCGTCATTACTAATAAAAAAAAATAAATAAATAAAAATGCCATAAATCTATTCCCTGTTTTGTAGACGCTATAACTTTTGCGCAAACCAATCAATATACGCTTATTGTGATTTTTTTTACCAAAAATATGTAGAAGAATACATATCAGCATAAACCGAGAAAGAAATTCATTTTTTTAATATATTTTTTGGGGATATTTATTATAGCAAAAAGTACAAAATATAGCTTTTTTTCAAAATTGTTGCTCTTTTTTGTTTATAGCATAAAAAATTAAAACTGCAGAGGTGATCAAACACCACCAAAAGAAAGCTCTATTTGTGAGAAAAAAAGGATGTCAATATTGTTTGAGTGCAAAGTCGCAATTGTCAGTTAAAGTGATGCAGTGCCGTATCGCAAAAAGTGCTCTGGTCAGGAGGGGGTAAATCCTTCCAGGGCTGAAGTGGTTAACCGCTTCAGCCCTGGAAGATTTTACCCCCTTCCTGACCAGAGCGTTTTTTGCGATTGGGCACTGCGTCGCTTTAACTGACAATTGCGCGGTCGTGCGTCGTGGCTCCCAAACAAAATTGATGTCCTTTTTTTCTCACAAATAGAGCTTTCTTTTGGTGGTATTTGATCACCTCTGCGATTTTTATATTTTGCGCTATAAACAATATAAGAGCGACAATTTTGAAAAAAAAACATTATTTTTTACATTTTGCTATAATAAATATCCCCCAAAAATATATAAAAAAACATTTTTTTCCTCAGTTTAGGCCGATCGTATTCTTCTACATATTTTTGGTAAAAAAAAAATTGCAATAAGCGTTGATTGATTGGTTTGCGCAAAAGTTATAGCGTTTACTAAATAGGGGATAGTTTTATAGCATTTTTATTTAAATTTTTTTTTTTTACTAGTAATGGCGTCGATCAGCGATTTTTAATGTGACTGCGACGTTATGGCGGACATGTCGGACATTTCTGACACATTTTTGGGACCATTGTCATTTATACAGCGATCAGTGCGATTAAAAATGCATTGATTACTGTGTAAATGACACTGGCAGTGAAGGGGTTAACCACTAGGGGGCGGGGAGGGGTTAAGTGTGTCCTAGGGGAGTGATTTCTAACTGTCAGGGGGATGGGCTGGTGTGTGACGTCACTGATCTCTGCTCCCAATGACAGGGAGCAGAGATCGAGTGACACTTGTCACTAGGCAGAACGGGGAGATGCTGTTTACATTAGCATCTCCCCGTTCGTCCTCTCTGTGAGGTGATCGCGGGTATCCCTGCAGCGATCGAGTCCGCGGGACCCGCGACCCGACTCATGGAGCTCCCGGCCGGCGCACGCGCACCGGCGGCGGCGCGCACGCAATGGCCCAGCGGGGAATTCAAATGGACATACAGGTACGCCCATTTGCCCAGCCGTGCCATTCTGCCGATGTACATCGGCGTGTGCCGGTCGGGAACCGGTTAATAGTAGTTTATGCCATTCATAAAAATCTGACCATGGTGCGTAGCCAGTGGAGTCCCATGGAGATCTGTCTTCATAACGGAACAGAAAAAGCTCCATAATTGGAGGACATCTGGTCACATGACTTTGAGGTCACTGTTGGGCTCTGAAAGCTGCAGAGTCCTAAAGCCAGGGGAGTGCAGAGTACATTTGTGTGTACTTTATGAGCTGCTTTTTAACTAGGCCCTGAGACTGTTTATTAAAGTTAACATACACTATATTATCACAAGTCCCAAACGCTTGCCTTTGCACGCACATGAGCTTTAATGGCATCCCAGTCTTAATCCGCAGGATTCAATATTAAGTTGGCCCATCCTTTGCAGCTATAACAGCTTCAACTCTTCTGGGAAGGCTGTCCACAATGTTTATGAGTGTCTATGGGAATGTTTGACCATTCTTCCAGAAACCCATTTTGGAGGTCAGGCACTGATGTGGAGAAGAAGGCCTGACTCTAATTCATCCCAAAGGTGTTCTATCGGTTGAGGTCAGGACTGTGCAGGCCAGTCAAGTTCTTCCACCCCAAACTCATCTTAAGAGTTCCCTTCACTGTAATTGAGGGGCCAAGCCCAACCCCTGAAAAACAACCCCACACCATAAGCTCCTGATTCACTCCCTGGTTATCTCTCGCCTTGACTACTGCAACTCCCTCCTCATTGGCTAAATAGACTATCCCCCCCTTCAGTCAATCATGAAGGCTGCTGCCAGACTCATCCACCTTACAAACCGCTCAGTGTCTGCTACCCTTCTCTGCCAATCCCTCCATTGGCTGCCACACGCCCAACGAATTAAATTCAAAATACTAACAATAAGTTACAAAGCCATCCACAACTCTAACCAACCTAATTGCCCTCTTTGTTCCTCCCAAGACCTCCTGCTCTCTAACTCCCTCATCACCTCCTCCCATATTCGCCTCCAGGACTTCTCCCGAGCCTCACCCATCCTCTGGAATTCCCTACCCCAATTTGTAAGACTGTCTTCAAACTTATCCACTTTTAGGCGATCCCTGAAAACTTTCCTCTTCAGAGAAGCCTATCCTGCCTCCATCTAACAACTGCACTATTTTCTCCATTAGCTCATCTCCCACAGCTATTACCCTTTTGTATAACTTGACCTTCCCTCCTAGATTGTAAGCTCTAACGAGCAGGGCTCTCTGATTCCTCCTGTATTGATATGTATTGTAATTGTACTGTCTGCCCTAATGTTGTAAAGCGCTGCTTAAACTGTCGGCGCTATATAAATCCTGTATAATAATAATAATAATAATCCCCCCTCCATCACTTGATTTGGACCAGTGCACAAAGCAAGGTCCATAAAGTCATGGATGAGCGAGCTTGGGGTGGATGAACTTGACTGGCCTGCACAGAGTCCTGACCTCAACCCAATAGAACACCTTTGGGATGAATTAGAGTGGAGACTGCGAGCCAGGCCTTCTCCTCCACATCAGTGCCTGACCTCACAAATGCTCTTTTGGAAGAATGGTCAAACATTCCAATAGACACACTCCTAAACCTTGTGGACAGTCTTCCCAGAAAAGTTGAAGCTGTTGTAGATGCAAAGGGTGGGCCAACTCAATATTGAACCCTACAGACGAAGACTGGGATGCCATTAAAGATCATGTGCATGTAAAGGCAGGTGTTCCAATACTTTTGGTAATATAATGTATGTTGCGTTAATTACAGACCATCATTGCTGATCTCACTAAGTCAGCCAGCAGCCCTGCTGTCCTTCTTACTTCAATGCTTTCTGAGTCACTGACCTGAATACCTGGATCAATCAAGCAGCAATTAACCTCCCTGGCGGTATGATTATTTCAGATTTTAGGTGCTGAAAGCGGTACAATTATTTTGCACAGAAATTTGGCGTTTCATATTGTAGGCCTGTAATTCTTAGGAATAGTTCACTTAAATCTGTCCAAACAAGAGTCTAGTAGACATCCCGGGTATGATAAAGTTTGAAAAACGAAATAAAAAATTATAATATAATAAATAACTATAAATAATTAAAACACATAATAATATAATAATAATAAAAATTATATAATAATGTAATCAAATCAAAAACACTGAAATTTGCACAGTTGCAGAATTTTAGCTTTTATTACTTTTAGTGTTTGATGACGGATCTCCCCACAAATCACTATCGCTCAATTCTGCAAGTGATTATAATTTATTATCACTTTTTTCTAGCTGGTCTAAAACCACTTTTGATGTAAAGAGACAGTTTTGGTTGCTATGGACAATCTCCAGTTTCCTGGCAGAAAGAACAGTTTTATATATATAAAACTGCATGAAGGACACTGGGCAGACCACTAGGGACAAAGGGGATGTGTAGTTATTTGATACAGTACTGTAATCTGTAAGATTACAGTATGCTGTATCTATACTATGTGTTTCACTTTTGAATTTACCGCCGAACTCCGTCCCCGTGCGTCGCAACGCTCGCAGGGAACGGAGCTCGGCACTGTGAATCGAGCGAGACACAGCGGCTCGCCGATCACAGCGGGGAGACATCGCAGGAACCAGGGGACAAGGTAAGTAATCTCTTCCTGGATCCTGCGATGCAAGCCCGAGTCTGGCTCGGGGATACCGCTTTTGGTATGTAAAATCCACCCCGAGCCAGACTCGGGAATACCGCCAGGGAGGTTAAAGTAAAAATCCTGATCTGCATGTTTGTCCCAAGTCAGTGTGGTTGATTTATTAAAGGCAAATAAATTGTTTACTTTGCAAGGAAAGTTGCACCTAGCAAGGGAATTTTCCGCAGAGCTAAGTGAATAATGTGACAATTTCTAACTTATGCCATCCAACCATGTGCAAGCAAAACTACTGTTTTTTAATTTGCACATGATTGGATGTTCTTTGCAAAGTGAAACTTAACACATTTATTAAGCTCCAGAGAAAAATTCCCTTGCAAAGTGCCACTTCTGTTGCCCAATGAACAGCCTATTTGTATTTGCTGGCATGTCAGCATGGCAGCCAGGCACCTAGCAAAAGGCAAGGTCAGCAATGAAGTCTCCTTGTTTTCTTATGAATGGTTAGGATGAGGAGTTGAGAGATAGCTGTGATGTTAGCAATAAAAGGGATGTTAGACAGTCACCTAGAATTACAGCAGATGTTTTATTTAAGAAAACGCATCAGGGAACATAAAAAAAAGCATGGTGCAAAGTTTATAAATTTTAGGGGGAACCCTGAAAAAAAAGCTTGCGGTGTAAGGTCCTCCTCAAATTCTATACCAGTCCCTTTGAGTCTGGTATGGATTTTAAATGGGAGCTCAACACAAAAATTAAGGAACAAAAATCCACTCCAGACCCTGCATGCAGCCCGGCAGGCCAGAATAAGGGGACGAGTGTGCACCACCCACCTCCTGAACCATATGCCCCATAACATAGGGGGTACCTTGTCCCCATGTTGATGAGGACAATTGATCTTCCCCACAACCCTGGCTCAGTAGTTGTGGAAGTCTGAGGGCAGGATTGTGAAAACCCCTTTTAACAATAAGGGGGCACCCAGATACTTTCCCCTCCTATATGAAAAAGTAAGGGGGCATATTACCCCTACTCATTCATAAAAAATGTAAAGTATAAATGAAAACAATGATGGTATTTAACAAGTCACTGAATAAAAAAAAAAAGAATAATCCCATGATGTACATCTATCATCAAACATCTATCGTCACTCAAGATGCTCAGTGCATGCTAAATAAACAAACTCATCGTGCTTGGACACATGCCTGGTCCCATAATTTTAAAAAAGCGATAGGGTCCCCCAGGTGAAATTATTGACTATTTATAGGGTATCTGGTGTGGAATTTGGGGAGAACTTTCCAACTTTTTCTTTAGGGCCAGTTCACACCAGGTGTAGCTCTGCGCGCTTTTTTTATGCACAAAACGCATGCACAGTGTTTTCCATGTATTTCAATGGCTCTAGTTCACACCATGCAGTCAGTTTGCGTTCAGTTTCTGCACCGGAAACTGGCTGCATGGTGTAAACTAGAGCCATTGGAATACACGGAAAACACTGTGCATCCATTTTAGTGCAAAAAAAGCGGGCGGAACTGCATCTGGTGTGAACTGACCCTTATTGTTTTTTTCATGGAGTTACTTTTAAAGTTCATACCAGACTTAAAGGTCCTCCTATGATTTAGGAGGAGTCCTGTGCCGTTTTTTCTTTTTGTGTGGTGTTCCCCAGTAACATTTATGTAAGACCCTCATCTAAGATAAGGTTCCGATATAGATGAATGGAATCCTCAGCCAGTCTGTTTACAAACAGAACAAAGCAGTTGGTAGCTGTCATTTTTCCCACCAATTTAACCACATTTTTCTCATTGTAAATGCTGGTTTTGTTGTTTTAAAACACAGGCAGGGTCAGGACATCCCACAAGCATGTTATTTAATGCAATTTAGCATTTTCAATGTCTCATCCTCAGCGTTACTAAAATCGCTGCTCCATGGGAAACAAGTTTTGTTTTGTTTTGTTTTGGTACCTCTTCCCCAGGACAGTGTTCATTTGTTTGACAACCTCTTGCCTATTAGCCTAGAAAATGGCCAGAACTGAATTTTAACATTCAGCTTCTAATGACACCTGAACTTTAGTAATGTTAGCCAATCCCTGCTCAAACCAAACCCAGACATGTTTGGCTCATCACTACCCCTAAGTCCTTTCTAGCTATTTCAGTTACAGTTGCCTACTGCTTAACATACTCTAAAAGGCACTAAAATATGGTAAATGGCTACAGGTTAGCTAGCTCAAAGGTCAGCTGTCCAGATTGCCCTTCATGATTCAATTGTTCGAACTGTTGTTTACTGGAAATGTTTAGCCATAGCTAAACTGAATGCAGGGAAAGGTATATGTGTACTTCTAGAAAATGTGTGGCCATATATTTACAGTGGTTTCAGGGGAATAGCCGGAGGAGAACTGGTAATGTCGCCAATACTTGGCATGGGTGCTCCAGTGCGCATTGGCACAGGCATGTGTATGGCGGCGCGAAGGTACACGCAGGACGTAATAGATTCTGTAGCCCTCTGGCCTGTAAAAGTACAGCTGCTCTGTTAACTAGTTACTGGATGATCGTCAGCCCCCTGTGTTCCGGTACTTCTGCATATTCTTATATTGGATTTCCTGTTACCGAACAGGCTTGCCTTTGACCTGTCTTGTCTCTATCCCTGGCTCTGACCCCGGCTTGTGCTACTGACTCCGCTGTTGCCTGATTATGTGTGTATGATCCTGGCTTGTTCCTGATCCTGATAAATGCTTCTGCTCCTGACTGATCACCCGTGCATGACCATTGGCCTGGCTCCTGATCCTGCTTTCTGTCCTGCACTGCTGCCAAGTATGCCTGGAACCTCTGAGGGACACCTGCTTCCTACTTGTTCCTGCTATGATCTGGTAATCATCTTCTTGGCTCTTCAGGCTACCACAGCTGGTAACCAGTGCTTCTTTGGGCATTGCATCTCCTCTTATCACCTTCAGGGGTGTTGTGCACTTAGCCACAAGGGGAGCCCTTTCAGCACTCTGACCAGGTAGACGACAGGTGGCCATAATTCAATACTCATTTTTAACCCTATTGGCTAAAAAGAAACATAGGTGATCTTAAGCAAACAGTGATAACCCATCAACAGTATGTAAAGGTTAGGGGACAGACAATTTCTAGATGTTTCAAAATCACAAATGTTAATATATCACACTTCCTATTAAATGCTATGTATAGTTTGGTAGTTATCTTTAAAGGAGAAGTCCGGCCTGAACTTTTTAGGCTGGGCTTCTCCTCTGCACTCCTGTGACCCGTTTTTAGCAGAGAGCGGTCTGAAGTCCGCTCCTCGCTGATGTCACCAAGTTCAGTCGAGGAAGTCTGGATCCGCCAGCTGTCTTGACTGATGGCAGTCTCAGGGAGCCACTGAGACGGCTGTTCCCCGCCCCTCCACAGCTTAGCGCTCCAATGAGCATGGAGGAGCTGAACAGGAGAGATGTTGACTGACAGGCAGCATCTCTCTGCTCAGGAAGGGGAGAGAACAGAGCCATCGGCGGACTTCGGTGGCTCGGTTCTCACTGAAGAGGTGGCAGGGGACAGCTGCAGCATCGGTCTGAAGCTCCATCTACATAGGTAAGTATGAATATAAAAAAAAAAATACTTCTCTTTTAAATGCAATATACAGTAGGTGCAAATGTAACCTACTAGAGAGATTGGATATTCCGAGAAAGTTTGTGTTTACTTGTACACCTGACATCGAGCAGAAGATTGTGACTACAAGTGAGACAACACCTATGGTAATTTCAATGCTAGCATGTAAGTGTTGTCAACCCAAAAAAGGAATTGACCAGCAGGATCAACAGATGTGTTAGAGTTTTGACCAAAGATACACTTTAACCTTAAAAAATAAGTTATACAAGAATACATTTTAGTTTCCAAAGCTAAGCTATTCAAAAATATTACTATAAACTGTTGTTTGTATGTGAATACCAATTGTCTTGGCATCACATGTAGTAAATACCCCAGCTCACACTTTGCATATAGGCTACTGTACATGATGGTATACACAAACTCAAAATCGGCCAGTTCAGCAGGAAATGGACAACTTTCTGTTTGTGTGTAAGGTGTCTGTTTAACAAAAGTCAGTCTAAAACTGGCTAAATGGTCCTGCTGGAAAACCAGCATTCGATGAGCGCATGCAGTCAATGGCTGCAAGCTCTGATCTGTATATTATGGTAGGGGGGAGTCTCCTCTATCAGAATACAATGGAGCAGCTGGTGTGATCCATGCATCACACATCTGTTAGTTTTTGTTTCATTCAACCTGCTGATTGAACTAAAAAGAAAAAACTGCATGTGTATACCCAGCTTTTCTCTCATACTGAATTTAGTTTTATGCATTAACTGTTTTATGATGCAATTACAGATCATTATTGAATAAAACATTTCTCTTAACAAAGAACTGCAACCAAGAATAAAAAAAAAATAAATTTGCAACTCAAAGACCATGATTTTGTAAAAATTGCCTACAGCCAGATGAATTGCATATCCCATTGTTCCTCTAAAACAGTAACAGCATGGCTTTCATACTAACATATGTATAAGCTATAGTTATGCGATTTTTACTGTTACAATAATATTACAACTGTTATTAGTCTCAGCTCTCAACAGTATTCCTGCTACCACTTCGCCAACTGACATTATTCTCTTTGAATATTTCCGTATATTTGCAAAGCTTTTACTATTTTTTTATGTTTAGCATCACTCACAATTAGAATATGGGGTTCTGTGACTGAGAAAAATGTTGTGGCTTTTTATTAGAAACCTAGACCATGGAGTTATTTATATGATACCAACGAAATAAGGCTCTTTATGTGTAAATTACTTACTGCTGCACGGTATGCATGGCGATAAAGTTATACTTGTTATTGCTGTAGACATACTGGAATAAATTCTTTATTGGTGACTTTTTGGTTCACTGTTAGGACACATCTATACAAACATTGGGGGTTATTTACTAAAGGCAAATCCACTTTGCACTACAAGTGCAAAGTGCACTTGAAATTGCACTGAAAGTGTACTTGGAAGTGCAGTCGCTGTAGATCCGAGGTGGACATGCAAGGAAAAAACAGCATTTTAGCTTGCACATGATTGGATAATAAAATCAGCAGAGCTTCCCCTCATTTCAGATCTACCCCTCAGATTTACAACGACTGCACTTCCAAGTGCACTTTAAGTGCAATTTCAAGTGCAGTTTGCACTTGTAGTTTGCACTTGTAGTGCAAAGTGGATTTGCCTTTCGTAAATAACCCCCATAGTCTCAGCTTCCAAACAGAGCACATCTTGCGAAAGCTGTTGTGAAAACATCACAGTCTGGAAAACTATCAATTAGAAAGGTGGACTAAATTATACAGATTTTGAGGGTTTCTGCAAGTAAAAACTGTGCATTTTTGTGTTTGCTGAATGTTTAGATGATGTGATAGATATGGTTGCTGTCTGTCAACCAAACAAACTGATTGAAATTTGCATATCAGAGCACCCAATGAATTCAGTGGCATGTGGAGGTGCTTGCAATATCATATCAGTAAAGCTTTAGCATTTCCACACTAGTACACTTTAAGTGCTCACAAAATCACATTTTGCAAATATGAAAACAAATGTTTTTTAGAATGATTCTAGATAGCTAATGATTAATGATGCCAATGATCAATAATATAAGTAGAAATGTAGAGTTTTGATCTGCTTCTTTTTCGATTGAGTGTTTTCAAAGCTCTCCTAAAGTGGTATTAAATCCAAAAGCAAAAATATATTATATTGCAGCTCATGGATTCTTAGATGCATTTGTTTATTTTTTTAGGTTTTTTATAATCGTATTTTCAAGCTGTGATCCTGCCAGTAAGTCTGTTATTGTTCAACTTACTTTAGCAGACCAAGCTGGCCAGACAAAGTAGCAGCTAGAGGGTTCAGACAAACCATCTACGGCTGGCAGGGGTGCTTAAAATGGTCATTTTGTATTCATTTCTATATCTCGAAAGGAAAAAAAAAAAACAGTTTGCTGCATCTGCTTAAAAAGTGTGAGCTGGAGTTCAGCTTCAGTTTGCTACTCAGGTCCATGTAAATCTGCTAGTGTTAAGCCTCCTACACACGATCAGATTTTCATCCGGGAATTGTGTGATAACAGACTATTTGCCTAAAACCGACCGTTAGTATGCTTTATCTGACAGTTGTTGGTCAACTTTCCGCCAACAAATATTGGATGGCAGGCTAGTAAATTTTCGGTGGACAACGGTTTGTTGTCAGATTTTCGTCTCGTGTGTACACAAGTTCATCACACAAAACTCCAAAGTACAAACACTCATGCTCAGAAGCAAAGACAAGCTGGAAGCGGTCGGTCTTGTAAACTAGCGCTCATAATGGAGAATTAACATTTGTGACGTGGCAAATTATGAAATCTTGAAACGCAGCGCACATTCCCTTCTTCTTTAATGGGATAAAAATGAAGCTGCTTTGCTGGTGATACTGATGGAGTTCTGCCAAACGTATTTTAAAAGGTTTTTATTTTCTAGTGATATCAAGAATAATATTATTATGCTTTTTATTTTTTTTAGGCAAGTTACCACAACACCATTATCCCGTAGTTTTTAAGATCAAAGATACAACTATGTTGGTGTCCCTTGTTAATTTTACATTGTATTTTTTTAAATGTAACTGCCTACTCCCAAACTATCATTTGAAGTAAAACACATAGCCAAGTATTATCCTACACAATCTTTTTTATTGTGCATTAAAAAAAACAAACAAAAAAATAAATTAGAGATGCTATCTGCCATCCAAATATAAAGAACTTAAACAAAAAGTGCATTCTATGCATACAAAAATATAGAACATATAACAAAGAAAATCATTATTCAACAAAACCATAGAAAAAAAATTGGTAAAGAGGGTAGGGGTGCAAATTACCAGACCAGCGACCTTGTTGGGGGTCTTGTGGCTGTTATTGCCACTGACCGCCATGCTGCTGTGGTGGGTGGGGTGGCTATGGTGGGTGGGCTTGCTGTGGTGGGTGGGTTGGCTGTGGGGTAGTGGATGTGGAGTCACAATATCACACAGGTGTGTGTTTTCTTTAATTTGGCCTGTCACCCCCTTGTTGAGGAGCAGCAGGATGAGTTCCTCCCACCTGCTCCTTTGCTCACTGTCCATCTGCCTTAATTTATTGGCAGTCAGCATGACAAATCCCTCAGCCTCATCGGGGTCTGTCCTGAGGGCAGTAGTGGCCTGGTGAGGAAGGCAGCTGTGGCCTCAACTAGAACTTATAACAATAACACCTAGTTATCATCATTGTATTTTTGTTCAACAATGCTATACCTGGGTCAAGCTGGGTCAAGCTGGGCTCCTCCACTTCTTTATCCTGTGCAGCAGGACCTGGTGTACCTCTGGAGCTGTGGCCTCAGCAGATGTGGAAGGGAGTGTAAACGATGGCCTGGGTTCTGCCTGGTCGGACAAAAACCGCAGGCTGTGGTAATACCACAGCCTGAGGACATATAGGTCATCCGCTGCTGCTCCTGACCTCTCAGATTCTAGGACCTTGTTCAGCTCTCTTTTAAATGTACTCCTCAGGTTAGCAATTTTTTGCTTTATGAAGTTGATGCCTGCTCTGGGGTACACTGGTTTGACCAACTCCCCCATTTTCTCCAAAGCTGCCTTCCTCAAGATTTTTTTGGAGTAGTCTCTACTCTTGACCTTCCAGAGACAGGGCAGCTCCCGGTACAGGTCAATGAATTGGGGTAGAAAATCAGGGGAAATAAATGTATCCATCATGATAAATGATATCATGCCTGCAAGACAGAACACAAGACAAATCATAATGTCTGGCTTAACCCATAAGCTGGTCCCAATATAGGCCTCAATCTAAGCAGTATGCACCACTAACCACCTATGCTCCAATTTCCAATTGTCCCTTGGTTTTCTGGCTCCTTTCGTGTGCTGGTGATGGCAATCGTTCGTCCTCCACTCCAAGATCGTTCCTATGGCCGTTCCATCGACTGTGCGTTATAGCTTTATATACACTGCGCATGCGTGAAACTCCACTCTCAGTGCTTCATGACGCTGGGGCATGACCATCTCTCTTCTGCATGCGACACACACTGCGGAACATTCAGGAGGGACAACATGACGCATGATGCTCATAGGAGGCACAAAGCAACCCCCATGAGCAAGGATGAGATGGTGGAGATGGTGCGCATCTTAGAGAAGCATGACTACGACTGCAAGCTGCGCAATTACGAAAGGCCCAACAGCCGAAAGGACAGCATATTGGAGAAGGTCATCGCCGTTTTGCTGGGCGATTTTTGGCTTCAACGAACGAAGGATCAAATCAGAAAACGATGGTCTGATCTCAAACATCGTGAGCAAGACCAGATGGAATCCATACATAAGATCATCAAAAAAAGTAAGCAGGATTTGGATATAACCAATATGGATATGTGTAAATTAGCTGTCTGTATATGTGCTTTCTCCAAGTAGCTCAAGAGAATTATATATAATGTTTTCTATAATCTTTGTCTGAATTATTATTTTAAGGATGAAGTAAAATAGAAAACAGTTTTTGGACATTTCTTTATTTTTGTACCAATTTTTTTCTCTTCTTTCAACAGGGAGGCACCAACAGCCAAGCCACTAGAAGGGGCGAAGGGAGGCTACCCTCACTCGGGCCCCAAAAGGGGAGGCAACAAGGCCATCTTCTATCCAAAAACGTAAGTGAAAACTTCAAACACACTCATTTAGCCACTGACAGGGGTGATTCTAGGTGGGCCAAAGGCCATGGGCTAAGGGCAGAACTCAAGGGGTAAAAAACACTTTCTGGTTGCTGCCTGGCTCATCAGTGCCCATTAATGCAGCCTTGCCACTGTAGACATGGCTAGAGGAAAGGCCCCAGGGATCACAGTCATACAGAGTCACGCCTGCTAGAATGATCATCATATATCCCCTATCCAATAGGAGACAAGAGGGTTGGGGGGCAACTGCAGGACTTTTTCAATGTTGGCACTTGTCCAGTGTTTGCCATCTGGAAAATGACATCACCTTCCCTTTCCTATGCATTTTTCACTGTAAAAAAAAAAAAAAACAGTGCAGCATGGTGGAGTCCATTAGTCAGGAGCAAATATTGTCATCAGACCAAGTGCAAAGTTGCTCAACTAATGTAACAAAATGGATGCGAGAAACAGATGGGAAAAGGGGTGGCTTAATGAATGGTGTATTGTTTCTTTTTAGAAGAAGGTCAGTATGGTCATCTCAGCCAGGATGTGGGTTTGGAGGCATGGGATCTGACTCCTGAACCCAGCACAGACCTGTCCGTTGTGGACATCAAATCCCCTGATGCAAGTCACAAAGCGGCCCCGAAGAGGAAGAAAGTATTCGGGAGCCTCTTGTTTGTGCACATCTTGGAATCTTGTTTCAAATGTGTCTACATGTTGAGTGTTTAGCTGAACAAACAAAACACCCACTCACACATTAGCAAAGTATGTAGTGCCTTAACATTAGCATGGAGAAGGAAGAGGTGGAAGGAGCTGTCATTTTTGCTAGCTATCCGAGTTTTGGAGGCCCAGGCACCAGGGCCAAGATTTCTGAGTAGTTGCAGTGTGTACATTCCTAGTAGTGTAGGTGTCTGAGGGGCAAGCAGGTTGCAAGCAACAATAGACTGGGTAGGTATTTCCTGAATTTGACTAGGAACTTGACTATAGCTAACTATGTAGGGCATCAGCCACTTGACCATCATTCCCTTAATCCTTTTTTGTCTTCTTACTAGGTCATGATCTTTCAATATGTACAATTATCAGAATGAGTGCAGATATGGTGCTTTGTTTGAAGGATCTGGAGCAAATAAAGGAGTCTGCCACTACTTTACAGCGAATAATCAGAGATTTTGTAGTCATGCTTGCCAAATTCTAATTTCCTCTTGCGGAAGTTTCTTGTTCCACTTGTTGGCACTTTGAATATTTACCATGTTTTTCTGACTTGTAAATGAGAAAGTTTAGTGTCCGAACTCAGGGGGTTATTTACTAAAGGCAAATCCACTTTGCACTACAAGTGCAAACTACAAGTGCAAAGTGCACTTGAAATTGCACTGAAAGTGCACTTAAAAGTGCAGTCGCTGTAAATTCGAGGGGGACATGCAAGGAAAATAAAAAACAGCATTTTAGCTTGCACATGATTGGATAATAAAATCAGCAGAGCTTCTCCTCATTTCAGATCTACCCCTCAAATTTACAGCGACTGCACTTCCAGGTGCACTGTCAGTGCAATTTCAAGTGCACTTTGCACTTGTAGTTTGCACTTGTAGTGCGAAGTGGATTTGCCTTTCGTAAATAACTCCCCCAGTGTTTCTCCACTCCACTCCACTCCTCTAGGAGCACCACCAGGTCCTGTTTTGGACATTGAAAATGACAACATCACCTGTGCCAAATTCAAGTATAGAAAACAGGACCTGGGTTTGCATCTTGAGGAAGAGAGTTGGGAAACACTGCCCTAACTAATGTGAATTGTAATTTTTCTGTGTTTTTAAGAATATAAAACCCCAAATTTGAAGGTGCTCCCACATTGTGCCTTAACATTCTTATTTCCCTCATGATCCAATGCCTAAAATGTGTGTATCTAGTTTGCCAACAGCCACAAAACACACAGTGGGGCTTATTTACGAAAGGTAAATCCACTTTGCACTGCAAGTGCACTTGAAAGTGCACTGAAAGTGCACTTGGAAGTGCAGTCTCTCTAAATCTAAGGAGTAGATCTGAAATGAGTGGAAGCTCTGCTGATTTTATTATCCAATCATGTGCAAGCTAAAATGCTGTTTTTTATTTTCCTTGCATATCCCCCTCGGATCTACAGTGACTTTACTTCCAAGTGCACTTTCAGTGCACTTTCAAGTGCACTTGCAGTGCAAAGTGGATTTGCCTTTAGTAAATAAACCCCCATGATCTCTAAATCACATATTAAAAAACTAAAAAAGGCCAAAAAGGACATCAACCACTCCCAACTGGTCGATTGACTTTAATTGATATCGAAAATCAATATGTTTGTCTGCATTGCCTGAGCTATCTGGACTTCATTGAGAGGGATGCTGTTTGTGAGGATAGCCACAAGTAGCTGTTTGTGTTCAGAACTCATTTACTGAAGTGGTGATTCTCAGCCATACCCTCTGTTGCTGTAGGGTCTTATACAGACTATGCTATGCAGCCAGCCATGTTACTCTGATTGAGACATTGCTGTGAAGAGTCCATATTTGTGCAGCTTTCCTAATATTTTTTGTTGTCTGCTGCATTGTATGCATAGGGTTGCCACCTCATCCCCTTAAAACCGAACACATATGAATTACACAGGTTCTGTGGCTGATTAAGGTGGTAATTAAACTCACTTGGTGCCTTATCTGCATTAAATTGGCATCAGAACCTGTGTAATTCATATGTGTTCGGGTTTAAAGGGATGAGGTGGCAACCCTATGTATGCATAACATTGGAAAAGATGTGCGTATAAAACATAACAGTGAAAGGCAGGCAAAGTAGCACACAGAATGCTGGACAAATTGCATAATGCTGCTTCCCCCAGTTGCCAGTCACAGCTACATGGGCAATATTTAGTAGCATTATTGAGCTTAAAATTGCTGCCAATTAGTTGCTGAGCATAGCAATCAATTTTCAACCAGGTGGAACAATTGACCCCCTTTTGTATAAACTACACAAACAGCAAGTACAGTTAAACCATTGACCAATGCTTTAATTGTGTGTGATTAATTACTACTACCCACTACTACACATTACTTGTGTAGCTTACCCTACAAGAGTAATTTGTTCCATCTATATGTTCCATCTATATGTGTAGGGACTGGGCATTACATTTGCTGAATCACAACTATAGATCTTAGTAGTTTCATACTGCATGTTACTACTGCCACCTGTGAAGATTATGCCATAATAAGCCATTTGGTCAATTTATTTAGTGATCGATCACTACAGTTAATGGGTAACCACTAAACATTGTTGCTTCTTGTAAAACATATAGGGAACCATATATTTGGTCTAAAATTGGTCGGTATTTATTAATCTCTAGCAATATTGGTAGCTCTATCTGAAGTCTTAAAGGCAAAACCTTTATAAGATGGTGAAATGCATGTATTATCATCACACTGAACTGTTCCATGCTCCAGCCCCATGTCTTCTTCCCTGAACGAGGGCATTGGCTTGCAGCCAATCAACGTGGTGACCACTCAGAATTTTTGTTTAACTTTTTTCTTTAAAGAAAAGATGATATCTAATTGTTTGCTACTGCAACAAAACCACTTTTGTGGTTGTTTTCTTATTAACAATTTTAAGGAATCAGCACTTTTATATTATCACTACAAAGCAGGACAGAAAATTTCCATAGTGAGTGATAGCAATGACAGCAATGTATAAAGTGGTATTAAACCCAAAAACAAAAATGTATTATATTGCTGCTTACTGATCCTTAGATGTGGTGGCTCCATTCGTATTTTTTTTTTTTTTTGATGATTTTTTTCCTGGTGATCCAGCAATTAACACATTTCTTGTCTTAGGGTGTCTGCATTTTGGATGAAGTAGCAAAGCAGACATCCTTGGACAGCAGCCATATCAGAGAAGGTAGTGTTAAGCCTCGTACACACGATCAGATTTTCATCAGACAAAGCATCAGACTTTTGTCTGAGGGGCGTGTGTCAGGAACTTGTCTTGCATACAAATGGTACACAATTGTCAGCCAACAAACACAAACATAGTGACATACTAGATGTACTATGAGCCGATAAAGAGGAATTTCAATTGGCATGTGCCACACTTTGGGCTCCTTCTGCTAATTTCGTGTAAATAGAAGTTTGGTGAGTGTTGATTTGCGCTTTTCAGTTAATGCTTGTGCTCATCAACCAGCCATATTTCGGAATCGGAGGAGAGAATGTGCTATTATTGGCCTTGGAGTTATTGCTGCTTTGACCCAAGTCCAGTCCAGGAACAGGAGGAGGAGGATTTTTTGGACCAAAAATTGGTTCCTCAATCGTGACCAATTATGTCATATGCCTTTGCTGTGGGAGCTTCAGGAGAATAATTCAGATGATTTTCGGAATTATCTCCGGATGACGGACCCCTGCTTTCACCAACTCTTGGCATTGTTGACCCCCTATATTAAGAAGCAGGACACATGCATGCGGCTTGCCATCACTTCTGAGCAAAGGCTCATAGCCACCTTGTGTTACTTGGCAATGGGGAGAAGTCTCCAGGACCTCAAGTTTACCACTGGGATCTCCCCCCAGGCTCTGGGACTCATTATTCCAGACACCTGCTCAGCCATTATTCAAGTCCTGCAGAAGGACTATATTCGGGTAAGTTTTTGCCTTTAACATAACATTCTATGTATTTAATGTTTGCTAATGTATTGTATTAATTTCTTGATTCCATAATTACCATTATTGTAATATGCTGTGAATATCCTCTTTGTTCTCGTGAATGCTGTAAGCTTTTCCTGCTCCTTTTTTGGACTACATGCATATTTTTCTTCACTAACCTCCCCAGCATGCTATCCTGGGCCCATGGACACCTAGCCTAGTAACTTAACAATGTGTAAATTTTTGGGCTTACCCTAGACACCCCCTAAAATGTGTCCAAATATTATTGTTATCCTCCACTTCAGGCAGAGTGCAAGAGGTCATTTTTTGGGGCCCAAACTCATTTGTAACCCTCCCACCCCCCAAAATGCTAAGTCAAAAGATACAAATACTCTATCTGTTGACTTTGCAAAACCCATACACACTATCCCTCATTTGTGGTCATATTTCTGTATAAATTCACCCAACCATGTAGTGCAAGGGCCTGTCTGATTACCTACAAATTGTAACATAGACAGTTTTTGTTTCCTATTATATTGATATGTATTTTCTGAATGTCAAAATGTGCTTCAATTTGGACAGAGTGTATCCATATTTTTAGATTATGACACTTCTTACCTGTCCACTGGGCTGCCAATAGTGTAAATAAGGAGGGGCTGGCTAAAGTAGCACAGATTATTTATGCAAACAGCTCTCATGGGAGTGGAGAGGGTTACCTGTCCAAAACATCTACCCATTTCCTCCCCCCACCCTAAAATTTTGCTAATGAGCCACCAGAGTAGGAGATGAATCAGATAAGTTGACCTTACCCTTTTGTCTTTAAATACTCATTTAAGTTTTCTCCTTATGTTGGCTAGCATGTTTGTGTCAAATCTGCTTGCCATGTTATGTGCAGAAGTAGTAATTATGTTTTTCTTTTTTTAATCCACAGTTTCCTTCCAACACACAGCAATGGCAGGGCATTGCAGCCCATTTCCACCATCAGTGGGATTTTCCCAACTGTGCTGGTGCTATTAATAAAAACATGTCCGGATTGTCCCACCACCCAACTCAGGCTCATATTATTTTAATTGTAAGGGCTTTTGCAGCATAGTCCTGCTAGCTGTAGTGTCTGTTCTTGTATCTGGATGTTGAGAAGGACAGCCGCAACTCTGATGGAAGAGTCATTATGCAGACAGAGTTCTACAAGTGGCTCCAGAATGGCACCTTAAACTTGCCACCTGCTGAGGAGAATGTTGAGGGCCTCAATTTTGTTTTTGTTGCAGATGAGGCCTTTGCTTTGGGGGAACATCTTATGAAGCAGTTTCCTATTGAGGAACCTCACCCCAGAGCAGATAATATTTAATTACAAGCTCTCTCGTGCCAGAAGGGTGGTTGAAAACACCTTTGGCATCCTCTCCAATCAGTTCAGGCTGTTTTTAACTCCAATTAACCTGGCGTTATACAAAATCAACCATGTGGTATTGTGCTGCTGTATCCTCCATCATTTTTTTACAGAGGAATGCTAGCAGCTACCTTGCCTCAGTGCCAACTGATGAGGACCCTGCAGTAGAGGCTGCAGCTCGTCCGAATGTGGGCGTGATGACGTCATTTGAAATTGCCTGTGCTGGATTGCCCTCCCAAAATGCCAGAGATTTACGGCAAAAAATCCCTGGATTATTTTGTGGGTAGAGGGGCAGTGGCTTGGCAGCAAATTGAAACTGATCAGGAAAAATATATTTCTTTGATCATAACTCATCACTCCTATTTAATTTGAACTACTGTTGTCTGTGTTTCTTATCTGTCTAATATGTTCACAAATGGGCTTTATTTTGGCCACTTGCTCCAATCGTGCAAATGTACCTTATTTACTATATGAGGTGACAATATCTTCTTCAGCTAACTATTATGATGTGCTGTGGGTCTGCTACACACACACAATGTTTTTTTCCTTAATGTATCTAATGCATGAAGTTCAAAAACATTATGCCTTTTCAACTCTTATAATTTTTTGGAGGACTAAAAATTGCAGGATTTGGCCACATTTTAAGAGCACATTATCACTGTAACTACAACTACTTAACAAATACACTGGTATTGAGCTTTGAAATAATAAGCCACACATTGTTTAGTAAAAAACAATTTACTCAAAGCACAATTACATATGCATTTTAAGGTTTTAAAACAAACCAACATCTTGGTGTATTTTTGTGGCAAAACAGGCATGTTCAAAAACATTAGATACAAACTCTGGAACTTACAAAGTTCCATTTTGGTAAAGTGAAGGCCAAATGAGATATTAGTATCCCAAGACTGTGTGGATGTTGCCTTTCTTATATTGAGTGATCTCACCCCTTTAAAACCAAAAATTTGAAGCCACGTATGCGTAGAGGCATAACAATTAAATTACCCATATGCCCCGTACACATGATCGGACATTGATCGGACATTCCGACAACAAAATCCATGGATTTTTTCCGACGGATGTTGGCTCAAACCTGTCTTGCATACACACGGTCACACAAAGTTGTCGGAAAATCCGATCGTTCTGAATGCGGTGACGTAAAGCGCGTACGTCGGGACTATAAACGGGGTAGTAGCCAATAGCTTTTGTCTCTTAATTTATTCTGAGCATGCGTGGCACTTTGTGCGTAGGATTTGTGTACACATGATCGGAATTTCCGACAACGGATTTTGTTGTCGGAAAATTTTGTAGCAAGCTCCCAAACTTTGTGTGTCGGAAATTCCTATGGAAAATGTGTGATGGAGCCTACACACGGTCGGAATTTCCGACAACAAGGTCCTATCACACATTTTCCATCGGAAAATCCGACCGTGTGTACAGGGCATTATGATCCCATGCTGCAAATGTGTGTAGTTACAAACAAATTTTTTCCTAAACCCACAAAACACATAGGGGTTTATTTACTAAAGGCAAATTCACTTTGCACTACAAATGCACTGCAAGTGCACTTGGAAGTGCAGTCACTGTATATTTGAGGGGGACATGCAAATCAGCAGAGCTTCCCCTCATTTCAGATCTTCCCCTCAGATCTAAAGTGACTGAACTTCCAAGTGCACTTGCAGTGCACTTGTAGTGCAAAGTGGATTTGCCTTTAGTAAATCAACCCCATGGTGTCTTTTGTGACATTATGTATATTATGTATAGTTTGTGTTCTTATTACTGCCAATGTTAGAGGATGTATTCACTGTCAATAGTGATACATATCCAGTTTATTTTATATATAATCTATATATAATGTTTATTTTTATTTTATTTCTATTTCTCATTTTTATTTTTTCTATTTTTCATTTTTTTCCTATGCCATAAGCCCTGGACGTACTATCTAAGTGTTATGTGACACCAGTGGCGATTTATTTGAAATATATGTTTTTTGAGTGTTATGCTCCCTCTCTCCGTTAGGTAGTAGAGTGGGCCTTATACGCAATTGTAATTTGAATAGGATTGCTTCTGTATCAGTACATAGAGGAATAAATAGCTTACTGTTTTTTATATTGTTTTTTACAGCTAATTCGATATTGCTCCTGTCCTTTGTTAATCTTTTTTAGCTTTTTGGTTTACTATTGACTTCTTAATGTTCATTGTTTTAACCATGCAATGAGGTAAAGAACTTCGCCGCCACTCATTTTTCACAATGAGGCATGGTTGCTTGTAATGTATTCAATGCGATGAGTCAGTGCGTCGCCTGTTCCCCAGGTGACGTCCTTTTGAAACGAAACATACGCTGGGCGGTTGACGTGCTGACGTCATCGCGGTGTACCCCGTATGCGGACGGGTGTGTTCAAGCCGGCTGGAAATTGTTTCTTGGATGCTTTTATCTGCGATTGTTTGTAAGTGTTACCTTTCTATTTTAATAAATGTTTATATACTGATTCACACTATGGTGAGCTTCTCTCCATTTCTGAGTCCTTTGATCAATGCCTGCCCCATATATCTGCTGACCTGAGGTATCCTGGCTTGCTGTTGGTGTTGACCATAGAGAGTTGGTGCTGCTGGAATGGTGTCTGGATATTGATTTACTATACAGGCTTGCTAAAGCTTGCTCTCCAGTAAGCGTGCAATTTATGTGGTGGTGGATCACATCAGAGGGTGGTGTCTGTGCACCAAGGAGTTCTATTCACTTTCACTAGAATTCACTGGATTTCTTCACTGGACTGTTCATATTCTAACCTTTATTGAGAATTGTTTATTTAATTCCATTATTCACTTGCAACGATACCAAGAGTGTTTCACGGGTATCTATTCACTGTTTTATTTTATTTATGACTTTGCGTAGCTTTCTTTTCTTTGCTGTATTTACTGTTTTGTGTATATCTCACATTTTTGAGCTGCAGCTACATTTTTTAGTTTCCATTAGGTTAACGCTGTATTTTTTCTGATTCACTGCTCACAACAAACAAGGCTACCCTACAGTGGGTACTCCAGCAGGTTACCAGAAAAACAGTGCATATATGGACCAAAAGATAAAAGAGTCCAAATCAATTTACCGATATTGTACTAAAAGACAGCCAAAATGTTTTGGGGCCAAAGGAACTCCCCCTTCATCAGAGCTTCAGTTAAAAATTAGAACTTTGAGTGGACTCAAAGTAAGGCTTTCCTGTTTGAATCTGTGCAGAGAAACTGATTGCTGGATTAGGATTCCTGGCCATCAGTATCTGCATCAGCATTTTGACTGCTGATGCAGATTCTGCTGGCTGGGAATCGTAATCCAGCAATCCTCTTCCCTGCACAGATTGAAACAGGCAAGCCTTACTTTGAGTCCACTCAAGGATCTCTTTTTTAACGAAACCCCTAATAAAGATGGAGTTCCTTTGGCCCCTGAAATGTGTTGGCTGTCTTTTAGCACAGTATCAGTAAATTAATCTGGACTTTTTTATTTGTTGGTCTGGGGCTCCTTCTATATATGCACATGCAAGTTCTGACAGTGGAGGGTCTAACTCCTGGCTGCAGATCACTTGCCTAGATAGTTCTGCCTCATCCGATTTGACCTCTTTGAGCTGCTGAGGTAGGGAAAGCAGAGAAAATGATCTTCTCTTGGTCTGTCTAGGAAACCAGTGTGTTGTGGAAAAGGAGTAAAAGTGGCCTGCTCCTGCATCTGAACAGGGTAAGTAAATGGGCACGCTGCTACTAAACTTTTATAAACTTGCAAAAAATCATGAAAAAAATAAGGTAAAATGAACAGCAGTTAATTTTCTATTCTCTATATACAGTATACGTTCACTGAATTAACCAGAGACAACTGGTCTGTGTTTGCAGCAGACAAGGATGGATCTCAGTCTATAATAGAGGGGTCATTTCAAGGACATTTGACAGTGTGTGACTTCTTATCAGACTTTCACCATTCATGAATAACCAAGCAAAAACTTTTTTTATCAGAACCTCAGAGAGGACAGATCCCACATACTTCATCTAAATGCTAATTGTCAACTTACATGCAATAACAAAACTAACAAATAATCAATAGACAATACAAAGAAAAGTGTAATGTAATATTAATTGATTATCAACTACTCCTTTTTAAACATAAGTGAAGGTTATTTTAGATAATAGCCACAACATATGTTTTCAAAGAGAAAATAAAGACAATATTGTCAGATTGCAAGTAGATAGTCTGCTGAGGAAGTCTTCTTTTACTTACACCCTATAGTCAGCTATCTGGATATGTAACAAAATAGGTGCTGTAAGGATGCTGAAGGTTGAATGAATATGCATGCCGTTGATCTCAGGCATCATGAATGTTAAACAGGTTCCCTGCAGGAAAAAATGATGCATGCTCTACAGAGGCAACAGCTGCTCTGTAAGTGCAAAGTGCTGAACCACTTGATCAGTGCAGTCCTGTAACCAAGAGAATATTGCACAAATTCTGTATGAATAATGAATGTTCATGAGCATGTCTAAACAGGGGTCCAAGTCACATTTTATTAAGACTTCAAATGTTTAATAAAGGTCCTATAGCTTTCAAAATGCCAATCTACATAAAATCCAGTTAGTACTATTTTGACTATTTCTACTATTTTCATTTTTATCATCTGAGCTATAATATTTAGTAACAATTGCTCTCTCTAATTTAACCTATGCAAAACTTATTTATATTTGAAATAATACAAAATCAGTCTGTGATAAAAATTTCTGAACGAAACATGGATAGATAATTTAACACTGATAATATGGCATAGGACTTAAATAGCAGCTGGACGTATAAGTGTAGCGCCTACCCCGATTTCCTGGGAGTCTGATGGTGACTACCAGAGGTAGGGAGGGCTGACAAAAATCCTCAGGGTGCAGGTTACTAGGCATGGTGGGTAATTAACAAAAAAGAAAGCTGGGCGCCAGTCACATTTATGCTTAAACGAGAGAGATTTTTTTTCTCAAACAGGAAAAATGTGGGAGAGATGGGATAGGGCACAGGACACCCTTAGTAATGATCAGTAACAGGCAGATTGGCAGACTCCTTAGACAAAAATAGCTGAGATAAGGCAGACAGCACTACAGGAAAAAGAGCCTTTAAGATGAACCAGCACATCTGTACCTTGTAGGATAGGCCGTCTCCTCTAGTAATTAAACTTTACTCACAGTGTCATACACAGATTCCCTTGGATACGTTCTCTCTTGAAGTCCTCCCAGCCACTTCATAGCCTCCAGCTCATGAAGGGTCACCCCTGGTGCTTCCTTAGAACACTCTCCATCTCAAAATCGTTCCCGGATCTTTAGCAGGCTTTTCTCAGCAGAAAACTGAACACCCGGATAGGCCTCAGATAGGCCTAGCAGCCAGGAGACCAGCTGGATAGGCTTCAGGCTTCAGGCCTAGCAGCCAGGAGCTGTTTCACACACATCCACCCAGGTCGCCGCCCTGGGCGGGAAGACCTGGATCATCTGACTCCTTCCGAATAAATACCTTTTCCCAGCATGCATAGCAGCAAATATGATTGGCTGTGAAAGATATATTTATCTATAACCTGAACTCACTGTAGCTCATCACACTAATGTCAAAGGCAACAGCACTACCTGCTGACAAAAGGGAAAGCCACAGCTAAACAGGATTAGGACAGAAATCCATTAAACACTACAAATTAGCCAGGCTGACTACCACAAAGCACAACTAAATTTACCTGTAGCCCTATTCTAGGATGAGGGTGCTACATAAGCTTGATCCAGCTGGTCAGGGTAAGAATATTTTGAGAGCTAAAGAGTGTTCCATACATATTTAGGTTCAGCTTTGATATGTTCTTTATTTTATGTCAGTGAATAGGCCTTGCTTATAATAGGGTAACAAGAGCTCAAGAGCCACTGGAGTGAGAACAGTAGACTCGAGAGCGCAGTGAGGTAAGAGTGCCTGTTTGTGGTGTAGGCATGGATGGATGGACGATGAGCCACCAGGAAGGTCCGGATGCAGATGTCAGTGGAGGCAGGTGCAGGTCAGCGACCTGGAAGCTGGCAGGTGCAGACTGGAGCAGAGTAAGACAAGCTGGGTCAGACACAGGTAATCAAACAGAACTTGAAACGGTAGGCTCGAGCAGAGTGAGACAGGCCGGGTCAAACACAGGTAGTCAGGCAGGTAGGGCTGTAGCTGAAGCAGGGTCGGATAAACAGGCAGAGGTCGGCAACAAGATATCAGCAGGAAGTCAAAATAGCAGGGTCAAGGCAAGCCAAGGTCAGAGTTGGAGAAATCGGGAAGTCAAACAGAGCCGGGCCAATACAAGCGATCAAGAGACAGATGCAGAGTTTCAGGAAACTCTAGCAGATTAAACAGCACTGCACTTGTGCAGCTGCTGTCCTTTTAAAGGCCTATTGGCGCCAAACAGCGTCTAATGTGCGCGTACACGCATCCGGCGCATGCTCCCGCGCACGTGCACTCCCAGGCGCATCCGGCCTTGGTATCGAGTGCACATCGCTGTCCGACTGGTACCTGTGTGTGCATGTGCGCGCACCTTCGTTTTGTCACAACAGATCTCTGACAGAGGCTTCCCAAAATGTCTGACTGTTCTTTCTTCCCAATGGCGCTTGCCTGGCAGTGTTCATACACATCCAAAGACTGATGACTGATATCTCATCTCTATGTATCCTTATGACAAGATACAGTGCCTTGCAAAAGTATTCACCCCCCTTGGCATTTTTCGTGTTTTGTTGCCTCACAACCTGGAATTAACATGGATTGTTTGAGGATTTGCATAATTTAATTTACAAGACATGCCCACAATTTTGAAGATTTTTTTTATTGTGAAGCAAACAACAAATAGGACAATATAACAGAAAAAGTCAATGTGCATAACTATTCAACCCCCTAATGTCAATACTTTGTAGAGCCACCTTTTGCGGCTATCACAGCTCCAAGTCGCTTTGGATAAGTCTCTATGAGCCCGCCACATCTTACTACTGGAATTTTTGCCCATTCCTCCTTGCAAAACTGCTCCAGCTCCTTCCAGTTGGATGGTTTTTGCTTGTGAGCAGTAATCTTTAAGTCTGACCACAGATTTTCTATTGGATTGAGATCTGGGCTTTGACTAGGCCATTCCAACAAATTTACATGTTTCCCCTTAAACCACTCAAGTGTTGCTTTAGCAGTATGTTTGGGGTCATTATCCTGCTAGAATTTGAACCTCCGTCCTAGCCTCAAATCACACACAAGAATATCCCTGTGTTTAGCACCATCCATCTTTCCCTCAACTCTGACCAGTTTCCCAGTCCTGACTGCGGAAAAACATCCCCACAGCATGATGCTGCCACCACCATGTTTCACTGTGGGGATGGTGTTCTTTGGGTGATTTGATGTGTTGGGTTTGCCCCAGACATAGTATTTTCTTTGATGGCCAAAAAGTTCAATTTCAGACCAGAGCACCTTCCTCATATAAAGAAATAAAAAGAGAGAGGGGCGCACCGGCCATGTGCATTATCTTTTGTAAAACATTTATTGAATAAAATGATAAAAGAAATTACTCACAAGCAGTAGTAAAATCTGGTGTCATAAAACTCGAGCAACAACAAGCAGCTTGGTGGTGATGATGAGCGAAGCCTTCCAAAGGTCTTAGAGGAACATGTAAGCTTCACTACTAGCTGACGCGTTTCGAAGGGCACGTCCCTTCTTCATCAGAGCTCAGCAGTGAACCCTCCTTCAACACTCCCTGTATATATATATAGTGTATGTGCCAAAAGGCCCAGTCAGTGGAGTAGGGCGGACTTGTGGGGCCCCTCCCCCTTAAAGAATCCCTCCCTCATAGGCAACTCACTTGTGCAAGTGAATAGATGGTGATAAATGCTAAATAGATAAAAATAAATAAATAAAATGAGATAAAATTAAAATTAAATTAAAATTAAATTAAATTCAATGTAAAAGATTGAATAAAGAATAATACATAGTAAATGAATGTAAATAAGGAATTGAGAATGATGTAAGATATAAATGTATAATCTACAATCAAAAGGGTGTCAATGTGGTTGAAAATGTCAACAAACCACAGCAAAAGTAAACCAGAAGTACACATGACATACAGTGATAGCGGCACAATGTCCAGAGTGGCACGGGGAAAGTGCACCTTTAGCAGGGGAAGTAGTCATTGTAGATAGCAGGCTAACTTAATGTAACAAGGCGCTGTACCTTCCATGCCCGATCCTGATCTCTGTGTGAGCGGCTCTGTGTATGAGAGCCGCTCGCCGATCGTTTCCGCGTGTTTTTCTATGTTGGAACGCACGCCAGTGTGCTTGCGTTCCAGACAGGAGGAAGAGGCAGTGCGCGTCACTTCCTCCGCGCCTGCTGTCGCTTGCGAGTGACGTAAGCGGCAATGAGTCGTTCGGCGCCATGTTACTGGGGGCAAACACTCAATGGAAAAGGGGCTGGCACAGCGCAGAATCAACCCGACGCCAGCCCAACCATAGGTCCGCCCCACTGACTGTAGCTGCGCTACCCATTGCCAAAAGTGTGACATACAAAAACTCTAGAGGTACTCATGAAGTAAAGGACGCCACTATCATACAGAAAATACACTATGCATAGTTCATTCTCTTGTATAGTGCAGAGTATGCACCTGAAGAGAAGTGGGAAAGTGAATAAATACTAAATTATATCACACATAGCATTGAAACCATTGTCGATATTATACATATAAATGCACATACATATATATACACGCATATAATGTGTATAGATATATCAAACATTAATTAATGTAGGTGCACATTCCATATGCCAATCAGCACATGTACGTGCCCATATCACTGACATATCATGAACCAACCCCGGGTGAATGAGGAGGTTGTGTAAATCAAGGGAAATTAATATATATGTATATGTACACAGGGGTGGTATCGAAGGAGTGGACACATGTGGCACAACCAGTAGCTGGCATGATGACCGCTTGGTATTAGTATGCAGGTGATAATACTAATAAACCCCACAGGAGAGGGGGAGGGGGGGGGGGACCGTGTTACCCTAGCATGGGCAAAATACCAAGCGGCCCCTTCCTCACCACTGTGTGCAACATATGCAGAGTGACAGACTTGTCACTAACAAAAGAATACCTTTATCATATTGATGCTAAACATATCACTAAAGGTAACACAGCAATGATGTTATTATATTAGTAAAAATGAGTAGAGAACTAGAAAACACTAATGGTAGTACACTAATCATAGATCACTAGAACATGAGTAATATAATACACTGGTTACAAAACCTAGTAGATACCAACAGACAAAGCCGACCTGATCTCAAAGACAGAAGGGGCACGGAAAGGTGTGTATGTATGAGTGTGTGTGGAGAGAATGGCAGTGGCATATGGTAGCATCATGGGTGGGCACTGCGGAATCACGTGATTTTATGGACCTCAGGGTCCTCATTCAGGCCCCCGGGGGTCATACTCCCGAGGGTGAAGATCCAATAGGCTTCGCGTTTGCAAAGCCTTTGGTGTCTTCTACCCCTATCGAGGCTACCTCCAATGGACTCTATCCCAAATACTTTCATACCTGACGGATCACCTTGATGGACTTCCTGAAAATGCCGGGGGACTGGATACTTGACCCGTGTATTCGTGATGTCACATTTGTGTTCGCCAATGCGTACTCTCATGGGGCGGGAAGTGCGGCCAACATAAAGGCGACCGCATGGGCAAAGAATGCCATAGACTACGTAGTCCGTCCCGCAGTTGATGAACTGCTTCAAATGGTGGATCCTCCCGTCTCTGCCAGTGACTGTCTTTTTTCTGTGCCACATGTATTGACATGTGCCACAGTTCTTGACACTGCATTTGTAGCTGCCCTTTTGGTCAAAAATAGTTGACCATGCGTTTGTGGACCTATTTATGGGTTCCCTCACCATACTAGGGGCTATAAGGCCTCTCAGGTCTCGTGGTTTCCTATATACTATATTTGGTCCATCAGAAAGGTACTCACTTAGCACTGGATCACGCTTTAAAATACTCCAGCTTTTCCGTAAAATACTTTGTATTTCAAAGGCTTTGTTGGTGTATTGTGTGGAAAACCGGGTTTGTATGGTGTCCTGGTTGATGGTGGGACCAGATGGTGGATCATATATCGCAGTTTCATCATACAAAAGAGCATATTTATTGAAGGCAGTCTCAATGAGGGTGGGATCATATCCCTTGTCTAAGAACTTATTACGAAGGACCTTGCTCTGCTCTAAGTAGTCACTTTTCTTAGTGCAAGTACGCTTCAGGCGGCAGAACTGTCCAAACGGGACATTTCTGATCCATCTAGGATGGTGATTGCTATCAGCATGCAAGAAGGAGTTACCACCACTGGGTTTAAAATGTGTTCTAGAGAGGATATTACCATCAAAGTCACTCCTAAGTTCAAGATCCAAAAAGACAAGGCTCTCACTACTGATGACATGAGTGAAACTGATCCCGAAAGGGTTCTCTCTGCAGTGGTCAAGGAAGAGATTTAATTCCTGATCAGACCCATCCCAAATGATAAGGATGTCATCAATATATCTGGAGTAGAGGACGATATATGATCCACCATCTGGTCCCACCATCAACCAGGACACCATACAAACCCGGTTTTCCACACAATACACCAACAAAGCCTTTGAAATACAAAGTATTTTACGGAAAAGCTGGAGTATTTTAAAGCGTGATCCAGTGCTAAGTGAGTACCTTTCTGATGGACCAAATATAGTATATAGGAAACCACGAGACCTGAGAGGCCTTATAGCCCCTAGTATGGTGAGGGAACCCATAAATAGGTCCACAAACGCATGGTCAACTATTTTTGACCAAAAGGGCAGCTACAAATGCAGTGTCAAGAACTGTGGCACATGTCAATACATGTGGCACAGAAAAAAGACAGTCACTGGCAGAGACAGGAGGATCCACCATTTGAAGCAGTTCATCAACTGCGGGACGGACTACGTAGTCTATGGCATTCTTTGCCCATGCGGTCGCCTTTATGTTGGCCGCACTTCCCGCCCCATGAGAGTACGCATTGGCGAACACAAATGTGACATCACGAATACACGGGTCAAGTATCCAGTCCCCCGGCATTTTCAGGAAGTCCATCAAGGTGATCCGTCAGGTATGAAAGTATTTGGGATAGAGTCCATTGGAGGTAGCCTCGATAGGGGTAGAAGACACCAAAGGCTTTGCAAACGCGAAGCCTATTGGATCTTCACCCTCGGGAGTATGACCCCCGGGGGCCTGAATGAGGACCCTGAGGTCCATAAAATCACGTGATTCCGCAGTGCCCACCCATGATGCTACCATATGCCACTGCCATTCTCTCCACACACACTCATACATACACACCTTTCCGTGCCCCTTCTGTCTTTGAGATCAGGTCGGCTTTGTCTGTTGGTATCTACTAGGTTTTGTAACCAGTGTATTATATTACTCATGTTCTAGTGATCTATGATTAGTGTACTACCATTAGTGTTTTCTAGTTCTCTACTCATTTTTACTAATATAATAACATCATTGCTGTGTTACCTTTAGTGATATGTTTAGCATCAATATGATAAAGGTATTCTTTTGTTAGTGACAAGTCTGTCACTCTGCATATGTTGCACACAGTGGTGAGGAAGGGGCCGCTTGGTATTTTGCCCATGCTAGGGTAACACGGTCCCCCCCCCCCTCCCCCTCTCCTGTGGGGTTTATTAGTATTATCACCTGCATACTAATACCAAGCGGTCATCATGCCAGCTACTGGTTGTGCCACATGTGTCCACTCCTTCGATACCACCCCTGTGTACATATACATATATATTAATTTCCCTTGATTTACACAACCTCCTCATTCACCCGGGGTTGGTTCATGATATGTCAGTGATATGGGCACGTACATGTGCTGATTGGCATATGGAATGTGCACCTACATTAATTAATGTTTGATTTATCTATACACATTATATGCGTGTATATATATGTATGTGCATTTATATGTATAATATCGACAATGGTTTCAATGCTATGTGTGATATAATTTAGTATTTATTCACTTTCCCACTTCTCTTCAGGTGCATACTCTGCACTATACAAGAGAATGAACTATGCATAGTGTATTTTCTGTATGATAGTGGCGTCCTTTACTTCATGAGTACCTCTAGAGTTTTTGTATGTCACACTTTTGGCAATGGGTAGCGCAGCTACAGTCAGTGGGGCGGACCTATGGTTGGGCTGGCGTCGGGTTGATTCTGCGCTGTGCCAGCCCCTTTTCCATTGAGTGTTTGCCCCCAGTAACATGGCGCCGAACGACTCATTGCCGCTTACGTCACTCGCAAGCGACAGCAGGCGCGGAGGAAGTGACGCGCACTGCCTCTTCCTCCTGTCTGGAACGCAAGCACACTGGCGTGCGTTCCAACATAGAAAAACACGCGGAAACGATCGGCGAGCGGCTCTCATACACAGAGCCGCTCACACAGAGATCAGGATCGGGCATGGAAGGTACAGCGCCTTGTTACATTAAGTTAGCCTGCTATCTACAATGACTACTTCCCCTGCTAAAGGTGCACTTTCCCCGTGCCACTCTGGACATTGTGCCGCTATCACTGTATGTCATGTGTACTTCTGGTTTACTTTTGCTGTGGTTTGTTGACATTTTCAACCACATTGACACCCTTTTGATTGTAGATTATACATTTATATCTTACATCATTCTCAATTCCTTATTTACATTCATTTACTATGTATTATTCTTTATTCAATCTTTTACATTGAATTTAATTTAATTTTAATTTTATCTCATTTTATTTATTTATTTTCATCTATTTAGCATTTATCACCATCTATTCACTTGCACAAGTGAGTTGCCTATGAGGGAGGGATTCTTTAAGGGGGAGGGGCCCCACAAGTCCGCCCTACTCCACTGACTGGGCCTTTTGGCACATACACTATATATATATACAGGGAGTGTTGAAGGAGGGTTCACTGCTGAGCTCTGATGAAGAAGGGACGTGCCCTTCGAAACGCGTCAGCTAGTAGTGAAGCTTACATGTTCCTCTAAGACCTTTGGAAGGCTTCGCTCATCATCACCACCAAGCTGCTTGTTGTTGCTCGAGTTTTATGACACCAGATTTTACTACTGCTTGTGAGTAATTTCTTTTATCATTTTATTCAATAAATGTTTTACAAAAGATAATGCACATGGCCGGTGCGCCCCTCTCTCTTTTTATTTCTTTGTTTGTTAGGATTCCCCATCCTTGAGGGCAGCAAGGCCTGTGTCGTCCTTCCATCCATCTGGTTGACCACTTGTGCGCAGGAGTCTATTTCTTCTTTTTTTGTATCGGCTTACTGTGTTGGGGTCTCCAGCAGCAGAGTGGTTCGCAACCAGTTCTTTTTGATTCAGACTCACTGACAATGGTTAAATCAATTGATGAAAGGCAGCTAAGAAGATCCTCATTGGCTAAAGGTTTCACCACAAGTATTGACTCATTTGAAGTTGAGAATCCTAACAATGAAGGAAATGTATTATGTGTCACTGATGAGCGGTCCCCATCGAGAGAGGACAAAATGATATCTTTATTTTATGAGCTAAAAGATCTATTGGAGAAGGAGATGCTACAATGGTGGGACATTCTGCTTCTACAGAAATATGTAGAATTCAAACGAGTCCCTAGGGGCCTAAGAATCACTAAACTGTGTTCTTTTCTTGATGACGATCTCAAAGGCAAATGGATCTCTTGCTTGCGCGATTGCAATCAATTATGGTTGCAATACATTATTGTTCAGAGGGAACGTAATCTAGTTAAAATTCGTGCTGCTATTAATACCTTGCAAGAGAACCTGTCCACATTCTTGGATGTGACTACTTTTGAGAGTTGGGATCTCAAGATCAATGAACAGATGATGGCCTATGAAACTAGCCTTATCAGCAAAAAGTCAGGGAAGTTTGAGCGAGACAGGTTGGACTACCTCAACAATAGGGAGTTCAGCTGGAAGAAACCCAGGCTTCCTGCCGATAAGGTCAAAGGTCCAATTAATTCCAATAATAGGCCCGACAAGAGTAACAATACTAATACCAACAAAAATAAAAACAAAAACAAAAATTATAAAATCAATAGAAATAATCACATCAATAATGGGCTCATACATCCCACCATTTCATCTCAGGCTGTACATCCATCCCAGCCTCAGCGTACTGGGTACACTGATGACCCTAGTCACACCAAGAATGGTAAACTACACAGTAAGATTAATAAACATTCGCTCATTAAGAGCAACCTAAATGTACACAACAGACGTCAACCGTCCACTAGGGATTGCACAAATGGGAATAAAGACTCCCATTCAGCTTCATTTTCCAACCTAGCTGGCCCTTCGACAGCGGAAGGTCCAGACATTAGACCTACCAACCCCTCACCTCTTAGGAGAGAGTATCCTGTTACTTGTGCAGTCGCACTACCGCCCCCTACTAGTAGGCCTGGGGTCACCCCTTTAGCTATTGACTGTGGGATAGTGTTTGATCCGTCCTTAACCACTCATAATCCCTTCACTATTCTGGAAAATCTAGAATCTGACCTCAACAGTGGTAGCATAGCAAATGTTACACCCCCATTGACTTTTTTAGAAATGGAAGTTGCAAGAATGGAGGGGCCTGCAACGGAGAACGAGATCTTGTACCCTCCGCCACATGTTCTGTCAACAACAAAAAAGTCAAGGAAACGGGAGGAGGAACAAGAAGGGGTAGAAGAGGAGGAAAGGGGCATAAAAAGAGGCAGAGTTTAAAGTGCACTCATGCCACTATTAAAATCTATAATTTGTCTAGTTCCGTGTTTACTGATGCTGAGCTAGATTTGCTTAGAAAAGGTCTCAACTATGCTCCTCCTAGCGTTCCCAATTTATTTGAGCTATTTGTCGATCTCAATAAGTATATACGTAAACTTACCCTCCAACGGTATTACTTATTGAAGGACAATGGCAAGACCTCTGCAACTATGAATAAGATCGCTGAGTCATCACCCTGTTCCTCTACGAGCAGGGATATAGAAGATGACTCTGCCCTGGATATCTTAGAGGAACTATATGCAGAGGCAGAGCATAACGAGCTACCACCATCCCTCCATAAGCATCCTAGCGATACAGCCATAGTCCACACCTCCTTTGCACCTAAATCCTCATTCTTCCCACATTGGGCCAAAGGCAAATACATATCGACCTTTTATGATGTGGTCTTTGAATCTTTTAAAACAAGATTTCATAACACCAATACCAAAGGTAATAAATTCAACAAACATCTTGATCCGCTGGGGCTATCTGTCAATAGCCTTAAACAGAATCAAGATGTCATCATTCGGAAAGCCGACAAGGGCGGTAGCCTGGTCATCCAGAATAGAGAGGACTATATTGCCGAAGCAATGAGACTATTGGGGGACACGGATACCTATGTCAGACTCAATAGAGATCCCAGTATTGAATACACGAAAGATCTGAAACTACTCCTAGACAAGGCCCTACTGGATGGGGTCCTTACCAAAAGCAAGTATCACTTCCTCTACAACAGACATGCTTTAACCCCACATTTCTATCATATACCTAAGGTGCATAAGAGTGAGGTCAATCCTCCGGGTAGGCCTATTATTGCAGGTATTGATAGTATTACAAGCAATGTGGGGTGCTATGTCGATCATTTCTTGCAGGGAATAGTGACCAGCCTTCCATCTTTCGTCAGGGATTCGAGCCATATGCTGGAAATACTGTCCCATTATGTTTGGCAACCTAGGTACAAATGGCTTTCCCTAGATGTAGCCTCGCTCTATACATCTATTGACCACATCTATGGCCTTAGGGCGGTCAATCACTACCTGTCCAAAGAGGGTGCACTCAATTCAGTGCAGGCTAAATTTGTACTCGACTGTGTTGAATACTCCCTCACGCACAACCACTTTTCTTTTCTTGGAGAGCACTATTTGCAGAAGAAGGGCACTGCTATGGGGGCCAGGTTCGCCCCAAGCTATGCTAACATCTTCATGGGTTATTGGGAAGAACAGTTCATTTGGAACAATAACCCATATGGGGCGAACCTGGTCCTCTACTCCAGATATATTGATGACATCCTTATCATTTGGGATGGGTCTGATCAGGAATTAAATCTCTTCCTTGACCACTGCAGAGAGAACCCTTTCGGGATCAGTTTCACTCATGTCATCAGTAGTGAGAGCCTTGTCTTTTTGGATCTTGAACTTAGGAGTGACTTTGATGGTAATATCCTCTCTAGAACACATTTTAAACCCAGTGGTGGTAACTCCTTCTTGCATGCTGATAGCAATCACCATCCTAGATGGATCAGAAATGTCCCGTTTGGACAGTTCTGCCGCCTGAAGCGTACTTGCACTAAGAAAAGTGACTACTTAGACCAGAGCAAGGTCCTTCGTAATAAGTTCTTAGACAAGGGATATGATCCCACCCTCATTGAGACTGCCTTCAATAAATATGCTCTTTTGTATGATGAAACTGCGATATATGATCCACCATCTGGTCCCACCATCAACCAGGACACCATACAAACCCGGTTTTCCACACAATACACCAACAAAGCCTTTGAAATACAAAGTATTTTACGGAAAAGCTGGAGTATTTTAAAGCGTGATCCAGTGCTAAGTGAGTACCTTTCTGATGGACCAAATATAGTATATAGGAAACCACGAGACCTGAGAGGCCTTATAGCCCCTAGTATGGTGAGGGAACCCATAAATAGGTCCACAAACGCATGGTCAACTATTTTTGACCAAAAGGGCAGCTACAAATGCAGTGTCAAGAACTGTGGCACATGTCAATACATGTGGCACAGAAAAAAGACAGTCACTGGCAGAGACGGGAGGATCCACCATTTGAAGCAGTTCATCAACTGCGGGACGGACTACGTAGTCTATGGCATTCTTTGCCCATGCGGTCGCCTTTATGTTGGCCGCACTTCCCGCCCCATGAGAGTACGCATTGGCGAACACAAATGTGACATCACGAATACACGGGTCAAGTATCCAGTCCCCCGGCATTTTCAGGAAGTCCATCAAGGTGATCCGTCAGGTATGAAAGTATTTGGGATAGAGTCCATTGGAGGTAGCCTCGATAGGGGTAGAAGACACCAAAGGCTTTGCAAACGCGAAGCCTATTGGATCTTCACCCTCGGGAGTATGACCCCCGGGGGCCTGAATGAGGACCCTGAGGTCCATAAAATCACGTGATTCCGCAGTGCCCACCCATGATGCTACCATATGCCACTGCCATTCTCTCCACACACACTCATACATACACACCTTTCCGTGCCCCTTCTGTCTTTGAGATCAGGTCGGCTTTGTCTGTTGGTATCTACTAGGTTTTGTAACCAGTGTATTATATTACTCATGTTCTAGTGATCTATGATTAGTGTACTACCATTAGTGTTTTCTAGTTCTCTACTCATTTTTACTAATATAATAACATCATTGCTGTGTTACCTTTAGTGATATGTTTAGCATCAATATGATAAAGGTATTCTTTTGTTAGTGACAAGTCTGTCACTCTGCATATGTTGCACACAGTGGTGAGGAAGGGGCCGCTTGGTATTTTGCCCATGCTAGGGTAACACGGTCCCCCCCCCCCCTCCCCCTCTCCTGTGGGGTTTATTAGTATTATCACCTGCATACTAATACCAAGCGGTCATCATGCCAGCTACTGGTTGTGCCACATGTGTCCACTCCTTCGATACCACCCCTGTGTACATATACATATATATTAATTTCCCTTGATTTACACAACCTCCTCATTCACCCGGGGTTGGTTCATGATATGTCAGTGATATGGGCACGTACATGTGCTGATTGGCATATGGAATGTGCACCTACATTAATTAATGTTTGATTTATCTATACACATTATATGCGTGTATATATATGTATGTGCATTTATATGTATAATATCGACAATGGTTTCAATGCTATGTGTGATATAATTTAGTATTTATTCACTTTCCCACTTCTCTTCAGGTGCATACTCTGCACTATACAAGAGAATGAACTATGCATAGTGTATTTTCTGTATGATAGTGGCGGCCTTTACTTCATGAGTACCTCTAGAGTTTTTGTATGTCACACTTTTGGCAATGGGTAGCGCAGCTACAGTCAGTGGGGCGGACCTATGGTTGGGCTGGCGTCGGGTTGATTCTGCGCTGTGCCAGCCCCTTTTCCATTGAGTGTTTGCCCCCAGTAACATGGCGCCGAACGACTCATTGCCGCTTACGTCACTCGCAAGCGACAGCAGGCGCGGAGGAAGTGACGCGCACTGCCTCTTCCTCCTGTCTGGAACGCAAGCACACTGGCGTGCGTTCCAACATAGAAAAACACGCGGAAACGATCGGCGAGCAGCTCTCATACACAGAGCCGCTCACACAGAGATCAGGATCGGGCATGGAAGGTACAGCGCCTTGTTACATTAAGTTAGCCTGCTATCTACAATGACTACTTCCCCTGCTAAAGGTGCACTTTCCCCGTGCCACTCTGGACATTGTGCCGCTATCACTGTATGTCATGTGTACTTCTGGTTTACTTTTGCTGTGGTTTGTTGACATTTTCAACCACATTGACACCCTTTTGATTGTAGATTATACATTTATATCTTACATCATTCTCAATTCCTTATTTACATTCATTTACTATGTATTATTCTTTATTCAATCTTTTACATTGAATTTAATTTAATTTTAATTTTAATTTTAATTTTATCTCATTTTATTTATTTATTTTCATCTATTTAGCATTTATCACCATCTATTCACTTGCACAAGTGAGTTGCCTATGAGGGAGGGATTCTTTAAGGGGGAGGGGCCCCACAAGTCCGCCCTACTCCACTGACTGGGCCTTTTGGCACATACACTATATATATATACAGGGAGTGTTGAAGGAGGGTTCACTGCTGAGCTCTGATGAAGAAGGGACGTGCCCTTCGAAACGCGTCAGCTAGTAGTGAAGCTTACATGTTCCTCTAAGACCTTTGGAAGGCTTCGCTCATCATCACCACCAAGCTGCTTGTTGTTACTCGAGTTTTATGACACCAGATTTTACTACTGCTTGTGAGTAATTTCTTTTATCATTTTATTCAATAAATGTTTTACAAAAGATAATGCACATGGCCGGTGCACCCCTCTCTCTTTTTATTTCTTTGTTTGTTAGGATTCCCCATCCTTGAGGGCAGCAAGGCCTGTGTCGTCCTTCCATCCATCTGGTTGACCACTTGTGCGCAGGAGTCTATTTCTTCTTTTTTTGTATCACCTTCCTCATATATTTTGGGAGTCTCCCACATGCCTTTTCGCAAACTCAAAATGTGCCATTTTGTTTTTTTTTTTCTGAAAGTAATGGCTTTCTTCTGACCACTCTGCCATAAAGCCAAACTCTATGGAGCGTATGGCTTATTGTTGTCCTATGTACAGATACTCCAGTCTCTGCTGTGGAACTCTGCAGCTTCCCCAGTGTTACCTTAGGTCTCTGTGCTGCCTCTCTGATTAATGCCCTCCTTGCCCGGTCCATGAGTTTTGGTGTGCGGCCATCTTTTGGCAGGTTTGCTGTTGTGCCATGTTCTTTCCATTTGGTTATGATAGATTTGATGGTGCTCCTAGGGATCATCAAAGATTTGGATATTTTTTATAACCTAACCCTGACTTGTTTTTCTCAACAACATTGTCCCTTACTTGTTTGGAGAGTTCCTTGGTCTTCATGGCAGTGTTTGGTTAGTGGTGCCTCTTGTTTAGGTGTTGCAGCCTCTGGGGCCTTTCAAAAAAGTGTGTATATGTAATGATAGATCATGTGACACTTAGATTGCACACAGGTGGACATCATTTCACTATTTATGTGACTTCTGAAGGTAATTGGTTGCACCAGAGCTGTTTATGGGCTTCATAACAAAGGGGGTGAATACATGCGTACATGCCAATTATTTTTTTATATCTGAAAATGAGTTTTATGTATATATTTTTCTAATTTTACTTCACCAACTTAGACTATTGTGTTCTGATCTATCACATATAATTTCGATTAAAAAAACATTGAACTAAAGCTGTAATGTAACAAAATAGGTAAAAAGCCAAGGGGGTAAATACTTTTGCAAGGCACTGTATCTAGGAAGAATGGCTCAGTAAAGAAGTCTAAGGTTTAATCATCCCAACTCTATTGTTTCTTTCACACAACAGAAAACAATCAATATCCACTAGCATACATAATCTCTAAAGGGCCTATGGTCTGAGCATGCACATTATATCACCAGTCTATTCAAAAATGCTTTTCCTGAACTCTCAAAACTGGTGCACTATGCTGTTTGCCCAGAACTAGCATGAGCTGGGTTTGAGGGATCGTCTGTATAGCGGAATTTCTGACTTTCTTACTTGACTTGATTTATCGATACTTTATGTCATTGCCCAAGAAAGATAGCAGATAAGGACTTTTCTCTAACATATTAGATTGTATAACATGTTCCAAATCATTGACTCAATGAGGATAAAAGCCATTTAGCTAGCATTTTTTAGAAAAGGGCTAGCTATAGCAGAAGCAGACCCCCCCCCCCCCCCACTCAAATGGAAAAAATCTAGGCTTATTTATGGTGATTCCCTATATTCTATGATTTGCAAATTATTTTATCTGCTTTAACTGCTGTTCTGTTATTGATAAAGATTTAAATAAAGATAATCAATTGTAAAACAAATACCTTCATGTGTCTGTCTATAAAAAGTTTCTATATTACATTTACAAGATCCACTTTTAAAGTGGTGCCTGTCCATAACAGCTTCTTTGGGTCCAAATGAAAGAGGAGGAATTTATATGTAATTTTAGATTTTTGAAATGGAATGTCCTTCCATGCACCACAAGCTGCCCTGTTAGCCAGAAGGGGCCAAGCCCAACCCCTGAAAAACAACCCTACACCATAACCCCCCCCCCCCTTTACCAAATGATTTAGAGGGGTGGCCCAATATTTTTGCCAATATAGGATGGATGAGCGAGTTTGAGATGGAGGAACTTGATTGGCCTGCACAGAATCCTGACCTCAACCCGATAGAACATGTTTGGGATGAATTAGAGACTGCAAACCAGGCCTTCTCATCCAACATCAGTGCTTGACCTCACAAATGCTCTTCGGGAAGAATGGTCAAACATTCCCATAGACACACTCCTAAACTTTGTGGACAGCCTTCCCAGAAGAGTTGTAGCTGTTATAGCTGCAAAGGGTGGGCCAACTCAATATTGAATGCTACAGACTAAGACTGGGATGTCATTAAAGTTCATGTGTGTGTAAAGGCAGGCACCCCAATACTTTTGGCAATATAGTGTATGTGAATGGGACAGCCATGCAAGAGAATCCCATTACATTAAAAAGTAATGGCCACTCGGAAAGAATATGGTTCCAGGACACTTGTTAACCCGACAAAGGTATTTGTGCCTCCACTTCACAAAAAACTCAGACTGATGTAAAATGTCATTAAATCAATGAACAAGGAAGGTGAAGGTCATCTGAGACACGTTTCTAAGAATAACTGATGCCAAGATTAAGGAAGGCATTTTTGTTGATCCATAGATCAAATACAAGTGGTTAGAAGATCTGTTATTGGGGCCATAGAAAATTGCCTAGAAACCATTCAATGACGTTGTTAAGATTTTTTTGGGCAACTACAGAGCACCAAACAAGGTTCAGCTGGTTGACAAACTTCTTACAGCATAGACCAGGAAGTGCAACATGTGCAAGATTCATTTTCTGCATTCACACTTGGACTTCTTTCATGAAACTCTAGGAGCAGTCAATAACAAACATAATGAAAGGTTTCACCAGGACATTGCCGCAGTGGAAAATTGGTATCAGGGCAACTGGAACCCATCAGTGCTGGATGACTATTATTGGACAGTGCAGCGGAATGCAGCAGACTCTGACTAGAAACAAAAATCAGCAACAAAACACTTTTAGAATTCACGCAGCATGTCAAAAACATTATGTAATTAAATATATTTTTGTCATTAAAAGTAAATTTCATATTTCTCAAGTTTCCTATATGATGCATTTATTCTGGAAATATAATTGTGTTCAGTTTGAAGGGGTCTATCACCAAAGTTTTTTCAGGAAGCAAAACTTTTTAAAACATTTGTTGTAGCGCTGAAAACTGCCTTTCCACTATCCAATGGTCAGACTGTGCTTCTTCCTGTCTCATATCACATGACCTGAGAGGTCTGAACTGTGAATACATACAAGGTAGTGGGACAACACAACCCTAGGCTACCTTCTCTTCCTCAGAATCCCATCAAGAGCCCTTTAGCCTCCTCCCTCCCTTAGGACTGGTTTATACTTGCGGTAGCCCTCTGAAGTGTTATCCATGCAGAATTTCTTTTCAGAGGGCGAGTGACAGGTGGTAAGGAGGCATTATGTTGCCTCCTCACTCCCTTTTTTTAACCCCTAATGTCCCACACAACTGTACTGCGATCGCATGCATTCAATTGAAAGGGTTGCATTCAGCCCCCAAACTCCCCACCTGAACAAGGAGATGCAGTGGCTCAGGGCTGTACAAATGCCACGGCTGAAATGCTTTGTTTCACGGCACACAAAAAATTAAATGAATGATGTCAAAAGTAAAAGGGACTCACGGTTGCAGCACAGTGGGTCAGCATTTTCAGGGATAAAGCAAGTGGTAAAGAGGCCTCCTCCCCACCTGTCAAATGCACTCTGAAAAGTGATCCATGCCCAGCCCTTTAAGTTCTCCTTCCTCCCTCAGAGTCCCCCTAGATCCTTTTAGTTCCTAGCATCTCTCAGAGCCCACCTTCCAGCACCTTCTTCATCCCACAGATATAAAGGAAAAGGGCTAAGCCAGGAAAAGGTGGGACTTTATAGGAAGCACGTGACTGCAGAAGGGCACTGGGGTGAACATAAGGAAATTTATTGGAAGCAAGAAGGTAGTATCAAAAGTACATGGTAGCATACATATAATACATGATGGATAGTACAGCTGGAGCATGCAAATGATGCTGCTAACAAAGATAATAGATAAACAAGGTAATGACAATAAGCATGACAGTAACATCTGATTGTATGACCACAATAAGTTTCCTGGTTCACCACAAAGGAATTTTTATAAAGCTATGGTACAGAGTATTGCCTGCAGGGCCTATGGCCTTGATGAGTCTGGAGGGGTAGATATTCCATGAACTTGGATGCCTTTTGGGGCCTCGCCTCCACGTCATCGACACATACACCCTTAGTAAGTCGCTACTGATTTTGGGGTTTCCTATTACACCCCACCCCCTACCAGCTGTACATACCTTATGCTCTTACTCATACCAGTTTAATTCCAGATATCTCACAGCTTGCTCCTGATAAGTGGCACTTAAGCCACGAAACGCGTAGAGCTACTGGATGCTGTATAACTACCCATTTTACCTATACCTTTCAAGTTCATGGAATATCCACCCCTCCAGGCTCATCAAGGCCATAAGCCCTGCAGGCAATACTTTGTATCATGGCTTTATAAAAATTCCTTTGTGGTGAACCAGGAAACTTATTGTGGTCATAAAATCAGATGTTACTGTCATGCTTATTGTCATTACCTTGTTTATCTATTATCTTTACCAGCATCAATTGCATGCTCCAGCTGTACTATCCATCATGTATTATATGTATGCTACTAGGGTTGACCCGATACCGATACTAGCCCTTTAAGTTCTCCTTCCTCCCTCAGAGTCCCCCTCACCAGGTCATGATTTCACTGATGCAATGCCATTTCTTCTCTTAGCAACACCAATGATGCAGGAGCATTTTTTCCTTCCAGTGATACCACCAGAACTGGGACAATTTTTCATTTTAGTAACACCAAGGACACAGGGGCATTTTTTTCCTTACAACACCAATGCTGGGATTTTTTTTCTTCTAGTGATACCACCGATGCAGGGACATTTTTTCTCCCAGTGATACCACTAATGCTGAGACCCTTTTTGCTTTCACTAACACCACCGACACAGGGACATTTCTTTCCCCACTGTTAGGCTCATATCTGTGCACCAGAGTTAAACTCTTTAATCCACTGTGGGGTTAAACAGCTATTGGTACTAGTCTAGCACATGCCACATACATTATATACATTTCGCTGCACGTGCCACTAATAGGCCCATCCTGTCCTCCACCTGGGGAAAGAGGGGTGGGGGGAAAAATGGACACTTGTCCTCGTACTGTTTGCAGGAATTTTGTTTTAAAGAGACAACCACATGTCTATTAGCAGGTTTTTATCATCATATGGCTGTTGAAGCAGAGGTACTTGAATTGCTGCATTGCAGTGTTGGTTAGTCATGAGTAGCCATACAAGAAAAAACAAACATGCTTTTGATGGTGATGATCTCTAGAGACGCTCTCCTGTGTCCCTGTTAAAGACTTGCTTGGCTGACATTCCTTCTGGCTCCAGATCCTGCTTGCTGTTCTACTACGCTCATCTCTGGCTCCCTGACGTTTTGGCTTGTCTGACTATCCGTTCCGGTTCCTGAACCCTGGCTATGTTTTGACTATGTTTACTCTGTTTACCTTTTTTTATTATTATTAAACAAGTGAGATTTAACTGTACTTCTGTCTCAGTCTGATTCATGGTTTCTGACAGTAGGCGAAGGCCATGGATTAAGAAGATGCAGTCAATCCACTTGTTGGTAATATTTTTTACAGATTGGATGAACTGGATAAACACATGGATCAGTTAGCCATGATGTTACAAATGCTTCTGAGTCGCATGGCTCACCTGGAATCTCCCACTGTGGCTGCTCTGGTACAACCTGTGTTGCAGGCCATCCCTGCTGCTGCTCCAGTCTCTATGAAGGCACCTGCCTTGAGTATTACCTCTTTAAGAGGTATGTCTGGTTCCACTCTGTTTCCCCAGCGATTTGGGGGTGACCCAGTCCAATGCAGAGGGTTTCTTAACCAGGTTGAGATATACTTTGAGATGCTGCCCCAGGCGTTTCCCACGGACAGAAGCAAAGTAGGTTTCATGATATCTTTGCTTTCTGAGAGAGCCTTGGCCTGGGCAAACCCTCTATGGGAGATGCAAAAACCTGTTGTCTTGAGTTACCCTGAGTTTGTGGCTTCCTTTAAAAGGGCATTTGACATTCCCGCATGCTCCGCTTCTGCTGCCAAGTGCCTCATGTCCATCAAACAGATTACGGGAACTGTTGCCGATTACGCCATTGAATTACGTACTCTGGCAGCAAAAGTTGCTTGGAACATTGAGGCTCTGGTGGCTGCTTTTTCTCATGGTCTCTCGGATACCATCAAGGATGAGATAGCAGCCCGAGATATACCCACTGAGCTGGAGAAGTTGATCACGTTTGCCATCCTCATTGACTCCAGACTCAGAGAAAGACTCTCTTTTAAGGAGCACATGCGGAAGCCTCCTGTATACTTGTCTTCGAGCTTTGAAGTCCCACCCTTGCCTCCCTCACCTCCCATGCCTCCTGGTACTGAGTCGGTCAGTGAACATGAACCCATGCACTTGGGCTTCTTGCATCTCTCTGCGGATGAGAGAACCCTTAGGAGGATGGAGAAATTGTTCCTTTATTGTGACCAGGCAGGTCACTTTTTGAAGTATTGTCCTACCCATCCAGGGAATGCCCGAACCTTGAGGTCCTGTCATGGACAGATCTTAGGTGGTGTTGTTTCATCTCCAGTTATACAGAAGGATATGCCCCTGGTTTCGGTTACCCTTTCTTGGGCTGAATCTTCCGTAGAGATACAGGCTCTAATCGACTCTGGGGCTGCAGGCCTGTTCATTGATGCTGCCTTTGTATCTAAGCACTAGATTTCGCTGCAGCTGCATGACACTTCACTTGCCATGAGGCTCTTGACGGGAAACCTCTACAGCCTGCCCATATGACTCATGAGACTGTTCCGTTGTATTGGTTATCCTTGGTTACAGAGGCACAACCCTCTTTTGATTGATGCTTCCAGAAGGTAGCCAAGGTCCTGTGCACTTCTCCTCTCTCCTCCCTGCCAGAGGAATATCGCAATTTTAGCGAATTCAGCTTGCTTTCTCCTCTGCGTATCACCCGCAGTTTAATGGGGCTGCAGAATGAACCAATCAGTCCTTGGAGCAGTTCATACGCTGCTTTATTTCTGACCATCATAACAACTGGTCAGACCTCTTACCGTGGGCGGAGTTTGTTCTCAATAGTGCCCTGAATTCTGCTTCCCGATTGTCCCTGTTTATGGTGAAATATGGTTTCCAACATTCCATGTTGGCTGACTCATTTGTTCCGCAGAGTATTCCTGCGTTAGAGGAGCATCTCCATGGTCTTTGTTCCACTTGGGCACAAGTCTAGGAGGCCTTAAGACATGCTAATGATAGGTACAGACTCCATGCTGACCGGAGATGCCAGCCTCCTCCTTTCTACCAGGTTGGGGACAGGGTCTGGCTGTCATCTCGCAACCTCAGTCTTCGTTTCTCTCTCTGAAGTTTGCACCTCTGTTTATTGGGCCTTGGCTTATGCATTAGACCTTCCTTCTAACATGCGTATCTCAAGTGTATTTCATATCTTCTTATTAAAACCTTTGGTCTGCAACTGCTTTACCACCTCGGTGCCTCGTTCCTAACCCTGTAAGGGTTGAGAACCATTAGGAGTATGAAGTACAGTTCATTGTTGACTCCAGTAGGTTCCGTGGGTGCATACAGTACCTGGTGCATTGGAAAGGGTACGGTCTGGAAGAACGTTCTTGGGTCTCATCCCCGGACGTGCATGCCCTTGTCCTCCTTTGTGATTTCCATAGACGTTTTCCCCTCAAGCCTGGTGGTCCTCTGAGGAGGAGGAGCTATTGAGGAGGGGGTACTGTCAGGCTGGGCTCAGCCCTTCCTTCTCAGAGCTGGCCACTCAGCTGTTAGCTAATTGCAAGCTCCTATCTCTCCACAGTGACTTCCCTGTTGATGATATCCTGCTCGCCAGTCCTGCCTCCTTAAGCCATCCAGCCCAGATGATCTCTGCCTTCAGCTTGGTCACATCTCTAGAGACGCTCTCCTGTGTTCCTGTTAAAGACTTGCTTGGCTGATATTCCTTCTGCCTCCAGATCCTGCTTGTTGTTCTACTAGGTCATCTCTGGCTCCCTGATGTTTTGGCTTGTCTTCTGAACTCTGGCTATGTTTTGACTATGTTTACTCTGTTTACCTTTTTTTAATTATTATTAAACAAGTGGGATTTAACTGTACTTCTGTCTCAGTCTGATTCATGGTTTCTGACACAATTACAATCCATTCAAGACATTTTTAGCAAGAATCCTTAGCTTTCACCTGCTGACCTCTATGTCTCCTGTAATTGTTGTCAATATAAGAATATCCCATAACTTACCACAGTAATAACATGGAGGTCAGCAGGAGAAACTAAAGAGAGCTGTGAGGGGACCCAGTAGGTCAACACTTCTGCATGTTTCAGTTTACCTTTGGGGGACCATTCTACTTTTACCAGGGTTGGTGTTCAGCAGTGCAGGCAACAGGCAAGTATTTACACTCATAATACCTCGTCTGTGGCATGCGTATCTAAGGACGAGGATGTTTGTCAATGAAGGTGGATGGGGGAAGCACAAAAAGACACCTTACATAAAATTGTCAGGATCAATCATAGAATCAGCCAAGGGACTATGAGCAAAAACGCAATCTTGTTTTTATTGTGTTTACTTTGTTACTCTCAGCCCAACATCACAGCCATTTAGTAAACTAAATAGATCTAGCCAAACATTGATCTACATCTTTGAAAATGTTTCTCTCCAACTTATCTTATTTTCAGTTGTTAATATCCTCCTAAAAACTGTAATGTCTTTCCGCAGTAAATTTTGTGCATGCTGTTTATTCAATATTTCAATAAGCATGACCAGACATGAAAAAAGTTAAATGAAGTGTCTTTCTGTTCTGTGCTTTTGACAGCTTTGCTATCAGAACAGGATATATAAAATGAAAAAAGCTTTGTGTCTGGAATTAGGTCAATATCTGTGTGTTCTTGGTCTTTTGTATAGTTTTCAAGCACAAGGTTGCTGACTGGAGATCAAATAATAATTAATTAGATATAGTACAAAAATAAAACTGCAGATAGGATATTAATGATATCATTACATCACACATATAATTACAGATGTATTTTTCCCTTCACGTTAGCATTGAACAGCACACAATGTTATCTGCTTGCGTATTCCAAGTTATTAGTTTTATTATCTGATGCAAAGTCAGTTTATATAAATAAGTATAATGAATATGTCCTGTCTTTTGTGTTACCCAGTCTGCTCAGAACTATTTTATAATGAACACGCCAAGATATATGTTAATAAACACAATGATGAACGAGGAAGGAGCTGAAACAAGCCAATATATTCCACAAACTCGCCATCATGCCTCTCACGCAGACAAGAAGTGACTGCCAATTAGTCAACCTATAAAGAGGATTAATAGTACCTCAAGGAGAAACACTTGTGTTGAAGGTCTTTCTAGCAAGTGATGAGTTAAATGCTTTCCCAGAATTAATAAGGAGGGCAATTCAAGAGTAACATGGAATACATTAACAATGATTTTAGACTCTCTAAGAGCATGATTTAACTCTCAATAGATTTGGCCTAATGTCTTAAAGATAAGCATTTCTATTATGAACTAAAGAGCTTGTTGAAAGGTTTGTGAAAGTCATGAGAACAGCTGTGCAACTGATCTTAACAATGGGGGCTAGGAAACAGGCCTAGACTGATAATATGGCCATTCTGGCGATTGCCGTATTGGATAGAGATTCATAAAGTTAATGGAAGCTTGTAAATGCTGCTTACCCTCACATGAAAGTTGAACTCCAGGCAAACAGATACACTATATTGTCAAAAGTATTGGGACACCTGCCTTTACACACATATGAAATTTAATGCCATTCCAGTCTTAGTCCATAGGGTTTAATATTGAGTTGGCCTACTCTTTGCAGCTATAACAGCTTCAACTCTTCTAGAAAGGCTGCCCACAAGGTTTAGGAGTGTGTCTATGGGAATATTTGACCATTCTTTAAGAAGCAAATTTGTGAGGCCAGGCACTGATGTTTAACCACTTCAATACAGGGCACTTATACACCTTCCTGCACAGACCAATTTTCAGCTTTCAGCGCTGTCGCACTTTGAATGACAATTGCGCGGTCATGCTACACTTTAAGATAAAAAAAACCCAAAGAAAGGGTTAACGCTGCGCTAAAACAGTGTAAAATGATATGTGAAGTGTAAAAGCTGCCAGCACTAAAAGTCCAATACTAAACTCCAAAACACCAAACAATAAAAAATATGTGCAGCGCTAAAACTAAATGAATTAATAAAACGTGCTAAAAATCATACAAAAGTGATTAATCCACCACACAATGTATTAAGAGAAACACAACAGGTCTCCTATGGAAAATAGAGACAAATGTCACAACATATGTCATATGTGAAAAAAAAAAAAAAAAATTAAAAAAAAATTAAATAATATAAAGCATAAAAAAATGTGATCCCAAAAATTATACCAAAAAAAAGTCCATAAGTGAAGTGGGTAGATGATCAAAATAAATTCTGAAGAGATGTGACACAGGTGAATCCAGCATCCACAGTGACTTGCACCCAAGTGAGGTATGAGGCTCCTTACCAGCTCAAGATGACCACCATAACAGTGGTCCCACCAGGCATTTGGGAAATTAACAGGTCACCCACAACCTATGCCGATCTTTCCAGTATGTAGAACTCAAAAGACAAAAAATCAAGAAAAGGCTCTCATAGCGTAAAATTGCAAAACAGTAAAATTTTAATGAGCCAAAAGATTGCACTTACAAGAAAATTCCATCAAAAGAGCAGCGTATGACCAAGCATCACGATCGCGGCGTTTCCACGAACCTCCGCCTGCCTACTGTGTATGTCCCATCAATCACGGAGAAAAACGTAATGACATCAGCGTCACTGGCTCCTCCCTAAACTAAATTGTTATCATTTTGTTCCCACAAATAGAGCTTTCTTTTGGTGGTATTGGATCACCTCTGGCATTTTTATTTTCTGCTAAACAAATAAAAAAAAGACCAAAAATTTTGAAAAGAAAATGTTTTTTTTTTTGTTTCTTTTACAAAACTTTGTAAATAAGTAAGTTTTCTCCTTCACTGATGGGCACTGATGGGGCTGCACTGATGGGCACTGATAAGGCGACACTGATGGGCACCGATGAGGTGGCACCAAGGAGGTGGCACTGATGACGTGGCACTGATGGGCACTCATGATGGGCACTAATATGCGGCACTGATGGGGCACTGATAGGCGGCACTGATGGGCACTGATAGGTGGCACTGATATGCAGCACTGATGGGTATGCATAGCTGGCACTGATGGGCACTGATAGGCGACACAGATGGCCACTGATAGGTGGCATGGATGGGCATGGATGGTCACTGATGTACAGTAATTGATGGTATGGATGGATGCCAATCAGTGCCAAACAATAATGCCTGTCAATCAGTGATGCCCATTGTGGGCAGTGATGGGCATCCATTGTGGGCACTGACTGGCATCAATTGTGGGCACTGATTGGCATCCCTGGTGGTCCAGGGTGGCATACCTGGTGGTGACATCCCTGGTGGTCCCAGTGGCGTCCCTGGTGGTCCTAGTGGCATCCCGGGTGGTCCAGTGTTGGCATCCTCGGGGGGGCTGCTCTGATAATCAATCAACACAGCCCCCCCATGAGAGGAGCAGGCGATCAGCTCTCCTCTACTCACGTCTGACAGACGTGAGTGAGGAAAAGCCGATCAACGTCTCCTGCTGTTTACACTGTGATCAGCCATGATTGGACACGGCTGATCACGTGGTAAAATGTCTCCGTCAGAGACTCTTTACCTAGATCAGTGTTGCAGTGTGTCAGACTGACACATCACACCACTGATCGCCGTGATGTGCGCCCCCACGGGTGCGGCGGCAACTTTTATCTTGCTGGACATCATATGACGTCTGGTCAGGATATTGAAACCACTTTGCCGCTGTCATTTTGCTATATGGCTGGCGGCAAGTGGTTAACTAGAAGGCCTGGCTCGTAGTCTCCACTCTAATTCATCCCAAAGGTGTTCTATCAGGTTGAGGTCAGGACTCTGTGCGGTCCAGTCATGTTCCTCCCCTCCAAACTTGCTAATTCATGTCTTTATGGACTTTATTTTGTGCACAGTCATGTTGGAACAGGAAGGGGCCATCCCAAACTGTTCCCATAAAGTTGGGAGCATGAAATTGTCCAAAATGTCCTGGTATGCTTACTCCTTAAGAATTCCCTTTACTGGAACTAAGGGGCCAAGCCCAACCCCTGCAAAACAACCCCACACCATAACCCCCCCTCCACCAAATGATTTGGATCAGTACACAAAGCAAGGTTCATAAAGGCATGGCTGAGCGAGTTTTGGGTGGAGGAACTTGACCAGCCTGCACAGTCCTGACCTCAACCCAATAGAACACCTTTAAGATGAATTAGAGCGGAGACTGCGAGCCAGGCCTTCTTGTCCAACATCAGTGCCTGACCTCACAAATGCACTTCCCTTATATGGACAAATTATAGATTGTTATTTTGAAACAATTATAATTTTCATCCTTCTGGAACTAGGCTGATTTATATGGGAGAACAACAGGCGGAAGTAGTTTTTTTCCAGTCCTAGGGGTCCCCTTACAAACCATAATCAGTTCCGGTGTCTTCCACTAAAAGTAACGAGGATTTGATGTTGCACGCGGATCTGCAGTCCCAGTAAAAGCCTTCTGAGGGGAAACGCATTGGGCGGAGTTAGCGGTGTAGTCAGTGCGCATGGACTGTACTGCAGGCAGCCGTGCCAACATGACTCTCTGTGCTATGTTCCAAGAATATAGTCTGTAAATGCAATTTTTAAAATTAAGCCCTTGTTTTATATGGTAATCAGTCCTTTCATTTACCCATTGATCTATGAGCCAGGAGTCAATGAATGTCTGGAGTTTCATAGAGGCAGCAATACAGATCAGTGTCCTACTGATTTGTGATCAGTATCTATGCGCATTGACCCGTGGGGTCTGGTAAGTGGCTATTTTACACCTGAGCACGGTGGTGATACACTCGACACTTTGAAGTTATTGAATGTTATCATTTCAGCACCAACTGAACACTATTAGGGACTTTTACTAATCACTAATAAACAGTAATTCTTCTTTGGGACTGTTTTACTTTTCAACCATACTTTTCTATATTTATTTTTATTATGTCATTCAAGTTTATGTTGATATGTAAATAACAATGCATATATATATATATATATATATATATATATATATATATATATATATATCAGCTCTTACCCATAGGGGCCAGGCTATAAAGTAATCTTTATAAATAATTTGAATTATACTGCTAATAGCAGTTTGAAGGCTTTGCAGTGATTATGAATTAATACTGCTCCAGCACCAGTAAAAAAAAATATTTACGGTATGAAGAGGAATCACTGAACAAGTCTCAGGGGCCTGTTTAAGAATGATCAATACCATATAATAATTCTCTTTCGATTAAATTTTGTTTTTTCTGTACCTAAGAATACCTTTGCAATTTTGTCTGCTTGAAAAACCCAGAAAGTCTTTTTCGGTGTAATCGAAGGAGATGTAGAAATTCTTGGCTGATCTTCTGAAGACTGACTTTTGACTTCCTAAATGTGGAAAGTAGGTTTTCAATTAACTGATAAAAAAAAAAAAAGGAGGAAGGCGTTCTTACGTTCTTTTTGGACCAGAAAAAAAAAGTGATATAGAGATATAGATATCTATCTATCTATATATAGATATAGATATCTATCTATCTATATATATAGATAGATATCTATATCTATCTATATATATAGATAGATAGATAGATATCTATATCTATATCTATATCTATATAGATATAGATATATATCTATATATATAGAAACAAACGGCAAGGATTGCTGCACAAGAAAATGTATTTCCAAAGAGTAGGTTACATCAGTTCAAAAATATCAAACAAGCACCAGATGCAGCTGGCTGCGACATTTCGGGCTTCAACAGATAATGCCCTTTCTCACAATCGTATCTCTGCCAGTTAACAGTGCATATCAGAGCACAAACCAAGCCATGAAGTTCAAGGAGTTGTCTGTAGATCTCCGAGACAGGATTGTATTGAGGCACAGATCTGGGGAGGGGTATAGAAACATTTCTGCAGAATTTAAAGGTCCCAATGAGAACCGTGACCTCCATCATCTGTACATGGAAGAAGTTTGGGACCACCAGAACTCTTCCTAGAGCGGGCCGTCCGGCCAAATTGAGCGTGCGGGGTAGAAGGGCCTTAGACAGAGAGGTGGCCAAGAACCCGATGGTCACTCTAACAGAGTTCCAGCTTTTCTCTGTGGAAAGAGGAGAACCTTCCAGAAGAACAACCAACTCTGCAGCACTCCACCAATCAGGCCTGTATGGTAGAGTGGCCAGACGGAAGCCTCAGTAAAAGGCACATGACAGCCTGCCTGGAATTTGCCAAAAGGCACCTGAAGGACTCTCAGACCATGATAAACAAAATTCTCTGGTCTGATGAAACAAAGATTGAACTCTTTGACCTGAATGGCAAGCGTCATGTGTGGAGGAAGCCAGGCACCACTCATCACCTGGCAATACCATCAATACAGTGAAGCATGGTGGTGGTAGCATCATGCTGTGGGGTTGTTTTTCAGTAGCAGGAGCTGGGAGACTAGTCATAATCGAGGGAAATATGAATGCAGCAATTTACAGAGTCATTTTTGATGAAAACCTGCTCCAGAGCACTCTGGACCTCAGCCTGGGGCAAAGGTTCATCTTCCAACAGGACAACGACCCTAAGCACACAGCCAAGATAACAAAGGAGTGGCTATGGGACAACTCTGTGAATGTCCTTGAGTGGCCCAACCAGAGCCCAGACTTGAACATCTCTGGAGAGATCTGAAAATGGCTGTACACTTCCCCATCCAACCTGATGGAGCTTGAGGTCCTGCAAAGAAGAATGGGAGAAACTTACCAAAAATAGGGGTGCCAAGCTTGTAGCATCATACTTAAAGACTTGAGGCTGTAATTGGTGCCAAATGTGCTTCACCAAAGTATTGAGCAAAGGCTGTGAATACTTACTGTATGTACATGTGATTTTTTTTTTTTTTTTTCTTTTTAATAAATTTGCAAAGATTTCAAATAAACTTTTTTCACGTTGTCATTATAGAGTATTGTTTATAGAATTTTGAGGAAAATAATGAATTAATTATAATAAAAATAATGAACCCATTTTGAAAAAAAGGCTGTAACATACCACATGTGAAAAAAAGTGAAGCTCTGTGAATACTTTCTGGATGCACTATATATATATATATATATATATATATATATATATATATATATATATATATATATATAAAGGGAATTCTAAAATCTGTTAAAGGAAAATATTTATATGAGTGTAATGAGTGAACGCTGCGTCATCTTTATTTAGTTACATTTTCAGCATATTTGAAGTACCGTATATTTATTGCATATTCATACTTATAGAAGAATATAAAAAGCAAATGCAGGTATGTATCTGTATGAGTGCCCTGTGAGCACCAGAGTTTAGAGCTCTGTATTTTTCTAATAACTTCCTAGAAAAAGTTGAGCTTTGCATGCTTTTGCTCACATTTGGCACCTCACACCACAATCGGTAGACTGACTTCTGCACAACCATAGTACCCACACATGGATATAAATTCAGCCGGTCCCTGGTCAAATTTCAATCCATGTATGGTCAGCTTAACTGAACACAGATGTACGTCAGCAGAATGGCACGGGCAGGCAAATGGACGTAGCTGTACGTCCCTTTAAATTTGCCACCTGTCGAACGTGCGTGCCCTCTGCACACCGCGGGAGCTTGTTTGCCGGTGGCCTGCGATTGCGGTGTGGAGAGGTAGAACGGGGAGATGCCTGTGTAAACAAGAAATTTCCCCGTTCTGCCTTGTAACATGACAGAGATCACTGCTCCCTGTCATCGGGAGCATTGATCGCTGTCATGTGAGTGGAAGCCCATCCCCCCACAGTTAGAATCACTCCCTAGGACACACTTAACCCCTTAATCGTCCCCTAGTGTTTAACCCCTTCCCTGCCAGTGTAATTTTCACAGTAATCAGTGCATTTTTATAGCATTTATCGCTGTATAAATGACAATGGTCCCTAAATAGTTTCAAAAAGGTCCGATGTATCAGTCATGATAAAAATCGCAGATCGCCGCCATTACTAATAAAAAAAACAATAATAAAAATGCCATAAAACTATCCCTTATTTTGTAGATGCTACAACTATTGTGCAAACCAATCAATATATGCTTATTGCGATTTTTTTTTTTATACCAAAAATATGTAGAAGAATACATATTGGCCTAAACTGAGGAAAAAAAAAAAATTTTTTATTATAGCAAAAAGTAAAAAATATTGCTTTTTTTTTCAAAATTGTCGCTCTGTTTTTGTTTATAGCGCAAAAAATAAAAAACACAGAGGTAAACCAATACCAACAAAAGAAAGCTCTATTTGTGGGAAAAAAGGACCTCAATTTTGTTTGGGTACAACGTTGCACAACCGCGCAATTGTCAGCTAAAGCGACGCAGTGCCGAATCGCAAAAAATGCTCTGGACAAGAAGGTGGTAAAATCTTCCGGGGCTGAAGTGGTTAATACTGTCCACAAATTTTTAGAATCAGCAAAGACACCTTCTACTTTAGAAACATCTAAAAGATAAGACATGTTTTTCTATTTTTTTTTATTTAAGTATGCTGTGTGAATGACACATAACTAACATATAGTGGGGTATTCTCAAATTTGCCTGCAGAAGTGGAAATATCCTTTAAGGTGTGGGACTTGGCAGGCCAAAACTTTACATGTTAGGGCCCAGTTATAATGTTGCAGTTTGCTGTGTTACATTATTGCATATGTGTTAGGCTGCGCATTATCGTGCTTTGCGTTAGGACAGCCCATTCATTTGAATGGGCTGGCAATGCAACAGACAGCCCTAAAAATCAGACATGCACCATTTTTGGAAATGCAGTGGTAGTCAGTTAAAGTGGTGTTCCGGCCGAAATGATACTTTTTAAATAAAAATACCCCTATAATACACAAGCTTAATGTATTCTAGTAAAGTTAGTTTGTAAGCTAAGGTCTGTTTTGTTAGTTTATAGCAGTAGTTTGTTATTTTATAAACTTACAGCAGGCCGTGGCCATCTTAAGTCTAGGCATCTGAAGCCAGACTGTATTTCTTCCTGGATCTCATCCTTGCAGATCTCACACATGCTCAGTGCAGCACAAGCAGTGTAATAGGTTTCAGGTCAGGTTTCCATAGCAACGACAGTGTCAGAGGAAGTTGCCGGACCTTCCCAGAAGGCATTGCAAACAGAAAATGATGCGATGGGCCGCGGCCAGGGAGGAGGAAGTGAAAAATGAATAAAGCAGATATACAGTAAGTGCTGAGAAAAAAAATAAAAAAAATATCCAATTCGTTTACAGTGCACAGTTTAGTGAGGGATCCTGAAGAGTTGTAAAAGTGGGTGGAACTCCACTTTAACATGTGTTACAATGTGGTGCAACACAGGCACATTAGGATGCCATTAAGAATGAATCACACTGATGAGCCTAATGCATGTTACTGTACCAAAACAAGGGGAATGGGTCCCTAACGTTTGCATAATAGTGCATCCCAGATTTTGTTGTTTCCAAGGGTGCTCTGGCACATACCTCAGGAGATGTACAGGCACATACAGGTGGTGTTTAATGCGTACATTTGTGTTCAGGTGAGAAGTGTAAATGTAGTTTACATTTGCAGTTCTTTACTATGTTGAAGTTGTTTCGCACAGCCTTGTGCGAGGCACTGCACATTTTAAGTGCATTTTACATCTATTACCATATCGAAGGTACTTTTTGCTAGAAACTGCACCTACAGAGGTGTGAAATGGCTCTTAGAACAATTGTGCTTAACCAAAATGCAGAGAACACAGAGAAGCAACCAACATGAATAGTTATCTGAGTTTATATGGGACCTACTGTACCTTTAGCCTAAAGCTGAAGGAATATTATTAACATCTCATCAGATAGTCAGCTAGTAGCTGAATATGTGTATGCATGCCAAGCAACTGGATCAAAAAAAAGCTGAATTAATGGATTAAAGCATTATTAGAATAGCACAGCACTGATCAGGTCTATCATCACAACACAAGTCACAGATACAGCATTCAACAAATATTTGTTGGAAACAGGACCTTGGTGTTACTTTTCAGTGCTGTGTTAATCTGCTGTGGTAAATCTAATTAAGCAGTATTAAACCCAAAAGCAAGCATTTATTATATTGCAGCTCAGCAATTCTTAAATGTGGTGGCTAAATTTTTTTTCTTTTTTAGGCTTTCTTTCCTTTATTTTCTCCCGGTGACATTGCCAGTAAGTCTGATTTTGGAGGCACTCTTATACAGGAGGTGTGTTACTGGCCAGATCACTAGGTGAAAACAGAGGGGAAAAAGCCTAAAAAAATGAAAAACAAATGCAGCCACCAGATCTAATTATTGATAAGATGCAATATGTAACATTTTTGGTCTTGGGTTTAATACCGATTTAAATTGGACTATTCATTTTCAAGGAGTTGAAGTGGATGTAAACCCAATGTCATCCTTTCTAAACTACTGCCATAGGGGTTATCTAGAAGGATATACATGCCTCCTGCATGTATCTTTACCTGTCAAATGTCTCCCCTCTGTCTGTTATTAGACCTGAAAAACTGCATATTCTGTGGGTGGGTCTGTTGTCTGGAGCTCGGTGGGTGGAGTCATGATGTCAGTTGTTTCCCTGCCCACCTCTACACTCCTTGTCAATATGCATTTTCTCCTGTTTATTTCTAACACTGAACTTCTGCTGAACTTCTGCTATGATCTCTAACATCCAGTGAAAAGACAGGAAAGTAACCACATGACTTCAGCATGCCAAATCATGGTATGGAACAGCCAATCCTGGCAGAGCTGCTGAAGAAAGGAGTGGGGGAGGGAATTAAAAAATAATGCCTGTGTCTTAGGCTGTCACTCACAGCAAGGGGGAGTATTTGACAAAGTTTTTCTCAGTTTGTGAAGATTTATCTCACTGAACAATAAAAGAGGATTGCTCAGAGATGGATTAACTCCGTGTGACAAGACTGGGCTCAAATGATAGGAAATCTTATACTCTACAGTATAATATATATATATATATATATATATATATATATATATATATATATATATATATATTTATATATAAAAAAAAAGTTCGGGTTTACATCCATCATAGAGGCCCTGGACAAGGCAGAAGGACGTGGTGAGATAGTTCTACACCCAGAAAAGCCGGCTGTAATCTTCCTGTCTCTTTATGGTTGGTGGGGGCTAACAGTGGGTTTCAAAGGGCCTTTTTTGCCAGGCCAAGTGTTCTCTGTTGTGAGTGCTATTTCCCTGGAGGTCCTGGGAGAGGTATACAGAAGCAAGAGCAGTCCTGTCTCTGGATTGACATGCAGAGTGTCATGAGCTGGATGCTCAGATGCAAGCCAAAGACCTCTGAATGAGTACTAATGACCCTGGGAAGAGAGACTGTGTAAAGGGAAGATGGCTTAACAGTTATGTGCAATATGCTGCTTTCACATAATGACTGATATGGTAAGTCCACTATATGTGATTGGCAAAGAATGCCAAGTGACCATGGTTAGTATGTCTGTATGATGTAATGTGAACTGTCACTGCCTGTATCACCTAAAGACCTGCCTACTGCACACTGAAGACCTACTGCACATTGTTCCATTCTGTACAACAAGCTCTTGTACAACAAGTCTTCTGTTCTGATACATACTCCACACTTCTACTGTGCAGACTATGCCTTGACACAGCTTGTCATTACATCATTACTCCATTACCCACTCATTAGAGAGTGGATTGCACTTGTGGTAGTGGACCCTTCTGTGCCTAAATAAGCACACTTAAGCTAGTATTGATATTATTAAAACATCGCCTGAATTCCAAGGGTATCTTTACTGTGACCTGACATTGGTAGATCTGTAGCATGATCTGCACCTATGATCCTGACCTGTGGAGACTTTTCCTGGGCAGCACAGTGACGTAGTGATTAATACTTTTGCTGTGCAATACTAGGGTCCTCAGTATGAGGCCTGGTCAGGGCAATATCTGCATGAAGTTTGCACGTTCTCCCTAAAATAAAGGACCTTAGAATGTATGGTCCATGAGGGCAGGCACCGATCCAATTATACAATATGTAAATTGTCTGTGCTATATGAAACCCTGCAATAAATAGATCCTGATTGGCTTGTTCTTGATCTCAGCTTCATGATTGTCATGTGAGCCTTCATTTTGACCTGCATCTTGCTTGCCTGTCCAGACCTCTGTTCTGTCCAGAGTCTGTTACTCAACCCACACTTTCCTCCCCATCCTAACCTCAGCCTGTTTCTAATGTGCATTTGCATTACCTGCCTGAGTTGAACGTGGGCACAAATCAAAACCAATCAGTATATTTGAAATTAGCATAGCCCGAATTTAGTAACAAATCTTTATTAGATTATAATCTCTCAGGAGCAGGGCCCTCCTAACCATCTTGTATTGTAACTGTACTATCTCCCTTTATAATGTAAAGTGCTATGGAAACTGTTGGAGCTATTTAAATCCTGAATAATAAGAATAATAATAATCCCATTAAAAGCTGTGGGGGAAGAATCTTAATTCAAAATTCTGGACATTTAAAGCTATTGTTACATTGGACAAAACACCATTTTTTAAATTCCTTAGAACAGAGTAAGGATCCTTTTAATGTGATTTTGAGGGTGACAAATATATGGACTTAAGTGATGCACCACATCCTAAATCACACTATAAATAAATATCTTAGAAATTGATTTTAAGGTGCCAGGAAAATGCACAAGAATTATTAAAAATACAAATTTATTTCAAGAAAACTATAATTATACAAAAACTGACCAGCATATTTCTTAGGCCTCTTCTCTCCAGCTGATCTCTGGGATCCTCCTCTTCCTTCCCCTTCACTAGTCACCTCTCAACCCCCCTCTTTTTTTTTGCCCCCCCCTACTTTCTTTTATTCCTCTGTATCCCTCCTCCTCTATCTATGCTACTTATTTTTCAGTATTTCCTGATGTCTATTTACAGACATTTCTAATTTCCCCCCACATATTATAATATCTATGATTTTAAGACCTCTATCCCCCAAATTTCTAGCGCAGTGACTCTGTTGTCAATCATATGTGACCATATTGCTTGATAGGTGACATGAGCTTATTATTTCTAATCGCCTTACTGACATATACTTAGTCATAACCACACTACTCTAACTTTGCTTCCTCCTACTTTTACCCATCCAATATGTTTAAATTGACAGTTAATGGTAGGGTGTCACTGTTATGCATTTTTGTTTACGCTGTGTTCATTGATAGTCTAGATAGAAAACCATTTTATGATCCCACAGTTTTGAAAGTTCTAATTTGCTCTGTAGTCTCAGCATAATTCATACAAATGTATCTGAACACATGCCTTTAATCTATAACATCCGTATATGTTTGGATATTTTTGTCCTTCCTTTCTTTTCCTTTTACTTAATAAAAACATTGAACAAGGAAAACAATTAGTGTAAATTAAACAAGCATAAACTTGCTACATGCAGGGATGTTAAATATTCCTCTCATCCATCAATTCCCCAGAAATATCCCACATTAACTAAGTACACACAATATACTTTATATATACACCTTTACAGCTATTAAACCATATGCTGACTTAAAAATAAGATTTTGCTTGAGGGATATTCTGATGGGGAGACACTGATCTAGATGGGTTTTGTGGACTCACCCCACTTCATCAGGAGGTACAGAGCACAACCTTAAAACACTGTGAACAAATAGCAATATATTAAATAGCAAAATGAAAAAAGCGCAAATCAAAAATAGAAGAGCATATACAAAATATAATGATAACATTTTGCAGGGTATATTGGCTCACCATATGTGCACCTAATGGGTCCTGGAGTGGAGAAAGAACAGGAAACTCCCTACCCCCCCCCCCCGAGGGCAGGATTGGAAACACACAAGAAACCAAACTGCAGGGGAAGGGGGGATAACCAAAGAGAAATAAATTGAGCGCTCAGATCAGAGCTCAAATAAATGATGGGACAATATTAAGCTAAAATCCCCCACCTATGTACAGAGCACTATGGGAAGAGGGAATGCTCAATACTATATGATATAAGCATGTCCAGTATAGAAAATAGCCCAGGAATTAGGAACCCATGCTGCATGACCCAGGGATTAACAGTATGGCATACGTTTAAAGGAACCTAGAACCTAGAAAACAACAGACACAGTTGAGCCAAGAAGTTTTTTTTTTTTTTTTAAATCATACTTACCTTGATGGATGCTGCACCTGTCCTCCGTCGGCTCTAAGACTGAGAACCGAGCAATCAAACACTGGTGATTGTTTAGTTCTCAGTGCTCTGTGAACAGAGAACTGGTGACTGTCAGCTGTCGCTGTCTGGAGCGCTGGGCTGTGGAGGGTGCAGAAGCAGCTGGCTCTGGTCCTCAGCGAGGCTGAGACAGGTGCCAGTCTCCAGGCTTCTAGGTGGATCCCGACCATATGGTCGCGATCATTCCCCAGCCTGGACCAGCTCTGTGATGCTTCAGCCCACTGTCAGCTGAACACGGGTCACAGGAATGCAGAGCAAACTGCACTCCTGTGATCCACAGGAGAAGTACAGCCAAATGAGCTTTGGGTGTAATTCTTTTTAAAAAAGGATAATATCACTTTCTAAGAAATATCAACTCAATGCCCATAGTGGCACATATACAGTGCATTGAAAAAGTATTCACACCCCTTGAAATTTTCCAATTTGTCATGTTACAACAAAAAACGTAAATTTATTTCATTTGGATTTTATGTGATAAATTAACACAAAGTGGCACATAATTGTGAAGTGGAAGGAAAATGATGAAAGGTTTTCAAATTCTTTACAAATAAATATCTGAAAAGTGTAGGGTGTATTTGTATTCAGCCCCCTGAGTCAATACTTTGTAGAACCACCTTTTGCTGCAATTACAGCTGCAAGTCTTTTTGGGTATGTCTCTATCAGCTTTGCACCTCTAGAGAGTGACATTTTTGCCCATTCTTCTTTGCAAAATAGCTCAAGCTCTGTCAGATTGGATGGAGAGTGTCTGTGAACGGCAATTTTCAAGTCTTGCCACAGATTCTCAATTGGATTTAGATCTGGACTTTGGGCCATTCTAAAACATGAATATGCTTTATTCTATGCCATTCCATTGTAGCTCTGACTGTATGTTTAGGGTCATTGTCCTGCTGGAAGTTGAACCTCCGCCCCAGTCTCAAGTCTTTTGCAGACTCTAACAGGTTTTCTTCTAAGATTGCCCTGCATCTTCCCATCAACTCTGACCAGCCTCTCTGTTCCTGCTGGATAAAAGCCTCCCCACAACATGATGCTACCACCACCATGTGTCACAATTGGGATGGTGTGTTCAGGGTGATGTGCAGTGTTATTTTTCCGCCACACATATCGTTTTGCTTTTAGGCCAAGTTCAATTTTGGTCTCATCTGACCAGAGCACCTTCTTCCACATGTTTGCTGTGTCCCCCACATGGCTTCTCGCAAACTGCAAAGTGGACTTCTTATAGCTTTCTTTCAACAATGACTTTCTTCTTGCCACTCTTCCATAAAGACCATATTTGTGGAGTGCATGACTAATAGTTGTCCTGTGGACAGATTTTCCCACCTGGGCTGTGGATCTCTGCAGCATCTTCAGATTTACCATGGGCCTTTTAGCTGCTTCTCTGATGAATGCTCTCCTGGCCTGGCCTGTCAGTTTAGGTGGACGGCCATGTCTTGGTAGGTTTGCAGTTGTGCCATACTCTTTCCATTTTCAGATGATGGATTGAACAGTGCTCCGTGAGATGTTCAAAGCTTGGGATATGTTTTTATAAACCTAGCCCTGCTTTAAACTTCTCCACAACGTTATCCCTGACCTGCCTGGTGTGTTCATTTGCCTTCATGATGCTGTTTGTTCACTAAGGTTCTCTAACAAACCTCTGAGGGCTTCACAGAACAGCTGTATTATTATACTGAGATTAACTAGTTCCCCTGCTCGAATCGGAGTAGCTGTATGGGGGCCGCTTTAAGGGCTATAGGGGGCGCGACCCTGGAGCCGATGCACGTGGCCGGCAGCTGCGATGTCTGCCGGCCAGCTGCGATCGCTCCAGAGAGAGCCAGAACGGGCATCTGTCAATGTAAACAGCCATATCCCTGTTCTTCCAGGGGAGTAGAGAGAGATCTGCCGTTCCTAGTGATCAGGAATAGCAATCTCTCTCCTCCTCCAGTCACTACACCCCCCCCACAGTTAGAAACACCTCTCTAGGGAACGCTTAACCCCTTGATCGTCCCCTAGTGTTAACCCCTTCCCTGCCAGTGACATTTATACAGTAATCAGTGGCTACTTTTAGCTCTGATCACTGAATAAATGTCAATGGTCCCAAAAAAAGTGTCAAAAGTGTCTGATCTGTCTGCTGCAATGTCGCAGTCCTGCTAAAAATCGCTGATCACTGCCATTACTAGTAAATAAATAAATAAATAAATAATTTTAAAAATGCCATAAATATATCCCCTATTTTGTAGACACTATAACTTTTGCGCAAACCAATCAATACACACTTATTGTGATTTGTTTACCAAAAATATGTACAAGAATACATATTGGCCTAAACTGATGAAGACTTTTTTTTATTCTTCATTTTTTTGGATATTTATTATAGCAAAAAGTAAAAAATATTGTTTTTTTTTTTCAAAATTGTTGCTCTTTTTTGTTTATAGCGCAAAAAATAAAAACCGCAGGGGTGATCAAAAAAAGAAAAGAAAGCTCTATTTGTGGGAAAAAAAGATGACAATTTTGTTTGGTTAAGTGTCGCATGACCGTGCAATTGTCAGTTAAAGCGGCACAGTTAAAATCTTCTGGTCCTTAAGTGGTTAAATTACACACAGGTGGACTCAATTTACTAATTAGGGGACTTCTGAAGGCAATTGCTTCCACTAGATTTTAGTTAGGGGTATCAAAGTAAAGCCTCGTACACACAATGCGATTGTTGGCAGGGGATTGTCTGTTGACAGACTGTTGTCCTAAAATCTGACCGTTAGTATGCTCCCTTTGACAATTGTTGTCCAACTTTCAGCCAACAAATTTTGGATGGCAGGCTAGTAAATTTTCGGCCTGTTTTCTGATTTTCGTATGGTTAGTACACAAATCCGTCACACAAAAGTCGAAAGTACAAACACGCATGATCGGAAGCAAGGAACGAGTCGGAAGCGGACGGTCTTGTAAACTTGCATTCGCAATGGAGGATTAATATTTGTGACGCAGCAAATTATGAAATGTCCAAATGCAGGGCACATTCTCTTCTTCTTTAATAATGAAGCTGCTTTGCTGGTGATACTGATGGAGTTATGGCAAATGTATTTGAAAAGGCTTTTGTTTTCTAGTGATATCAAGAATATTATTATTATGATTGCTGTTATTTTTTTTGGGCAAGTTACCACAACACCATTATCCCGTAGTTTTTAGGATCAAAGATACAACTATGTTGGTGTCCCTTGTTACATTTTAAAAAATACAATGTAAAATTAACTGCCTACTCCCAAACTGTCATTTGAAGTAAAAAAGCCAGTATTTTTCTACACAATTTTTTTATTGTGCAGAAAAAAAATAAAACAAATTAAATTAGAGATGATATCTGCCATCCAAATACAAAGAACTTAACCAAAATGTGCATTCTATGCATACAAAAATATAGAAAATATAACAAATAAAATCATTATTAAAAAAAAAAAATACAAATTAGTAAGTGGGGAAGGGATGAAAATTCCCAGTCCGGCGGCCTTTTTGGGGGTCTTGTGGGTGGTATTGCCACTGACCGCCATGCTTCTGTGGTGGGTGGGGTGGCTGTGGTGTGTGGGTTGGCTGTGGAGGTGGTGGATGTGGGGCCACAAAATCACACAGGTGTGTGTTTTCTGAAATTTGGCCCCTCTCCCCCTTGTTCAGGAGCTGCAGGATGAGTTCCTCACACCTGCTCCTTTGCTCACCAGCCATCTTCCTTAATTTATTGGCAATCACACACCCAAATGCCTCAGCCTCATCTGGGTCTGTACGGAGCGCAGTAGTGGCCTGGCTGAGGAAGGAAGCTGTGGCCTCCTCCAGATTCCTGCTCTTCCTGGCCCTTTTAGCAGGAGGGCTTAGGGGAGGGATCTGCGACTCCATCTGGCTGCTGGCCGCTGTCTCCTCCAGACTGACACTTTCCTGTGTATGAAAATTGGACATAATTAGAATATTTTTTAGGGTTTGGTCATCAATCACGCACAATTTTGATCTCCTCACTGTTGTAAATTGAATGTGGAGAATTAGAAAAGACTATCATTCTGACCCCAGCATTTTTCATTCTTGTTCAAATCATTTTTGGTCACTACTGTCTATTGATATGGAAACCACTTTGTTAAGGCAGAAATATTTTCCCAATAACATCTAGTTATCATCATTGTATTTTTGCATACAATATGTTCAACAATGTTATACCTGGGTCAAGCTGGGCTCCTCCACATCTTCATCCTGTGCAACAGGACCTGTGTGGACCTCAGGAGCTGTGGCCTCAGCAGATGTCAAAGGGAGTGTAGACAGCGATGGCCTGGGTTCTGTCTGGTCGGTCAAAAACTGCAGGCTGTGGTAATACCACAGCCTGGGGACATATAGGTCATCCGCTGCTGCTCCCTTTTAAATGTAATCCTCAGGTTAGCAATTTTTTGCTTTACATAGTTGATGTCTGCCCTGGGGTACACTAGTTTCACCAACTCCCCCATTTTCTCCAAAGCTGCCTTCCTCAAGATTTTATTGGAGTAGTCTCTACTTTTGACCTTCCAGAGACAGGGCAGCTCCTGGTACAGGTCAATGAATTGGGGTAGAAAATCAGGGGAAGTAAATGTATCCGTCATGATAAATGATATGATGCCTGCAAGACAGAACACAAGACAATATAGGCCTCAATCTAAGCAGTATAGGCCACTACCCACCTATGTCCCAATTTCCAATTGTACCTTAGTTTTATGCCTCCTTTCTTGCGTTGGAGATTGTTTGTCATTCCTACGGCCATTCCATTGATCGTGAGTTCTGGCTTTCTATACACTGCGCATGCGTCAAACTCCGCTCTCAGTGTGTCATTATGGATTACAGCCAGCCCTGCGGTGGTGGAGCTCATAGGCGGCACAAAGCAACCCCCGTGAGCAAGGGTGAGATGGTGGAGATGGTGTGCATCCTAGAGAAGCACGATTATGACTGCAAGCTGTGCAATTAAGAAAGGCCCAACAGCCTAAAGGACCTCATGGAGAAGGTCATCGCCATTTTGCATTGCGAATTTTCAGTGGAACGATCAAAGGACCAAATCCGAAAATGATGGTCTGATCTCAAACACCATGAACAAGACCAGATGGAGTACATACATCTGTTCATAAAAAAGTAAGCAATATTTGGATATAAACCATATGTATATGTGTAAATTAGCTGTCTGTATATGTTCTTTATCCAAGTAGCTCTAGAGAATAGGGATGAGCTTCGTGTTCGAGTCGAACCCATGTTCGACTTGAACATCGTCTGTTCGCCCGTTCGCCCGTTCGCCGAATTGCGAACGATATGGGCCGTTCGCGCCAAATTCGTGTGGCGCGTCACGGCCCATAATTCACTGCGGCATCGCAGTGCATTGCTGGCTGATGATTGGCCAAGCATGCACTATGACCCGCATGCTTGGCCAATCACAGCGCCGTCTTAACAGAGAGCCGTAATTGGCCAAAGCCAAGGAGGCTTTGGCCAATTATGGCTCAGGGGATTTAGCACACGCCCCACACTATATAAGGCCGCCTGCTCGGCGGCCCTGTGTAGTGTGTGTTCCGGCGTTCATAGATAGAGAGAGACAGACAGTGTCATTTGATTTGAGTTAGATAGATTAGGCAGAACAGTCAGTCAGTTAGCTGCACTTACAGTGTATTGTGTATATATATGCATCCCAGGTGTTGCATATATATATATATACACTGTATTCAGTTTAGCTAGATCCGTTCCTGTTATCTTCTTACTGACAGGTAGGCTTGTCTTGTTACAGTATTTACAGCTACCTGAAGAAAATTGCTGGTGTTCTTTTGATCCTATTAGTACCACAGTCAGGCAGCTAGACTATTTACAGTTAGTGCAATGCGTCCTGCTCACAGTGTTCAGCTAAAACTACAAGTTAGTGGGGTGCATCCTGCTCACAGTGTTCAGCTAAACCTACAAGTTAGTGCAGTGCGTCCTGCTCACAGTGTTCAGCTAAACCTACAAGTTAGTGTGGTGCATCCACCTCACAGTGTTCAGCTAAACCTACAAGTTAGTGCGGTGCGTCCTGCTCACAGTGTTCAGCTAAAACTACAAGTTAGTGTGGTGCGTCCATCTCACAGTGTTCAGCTAAACCTAGAAGTTAGTGCGGTGCGTCCTGCTCACAGTGTTCAGCTAAAACTACAAGTTAGTGCTGTGCGTCCTCCTCACAGTGTTCAGCTAAACCTACAAGTTAGCGTAGTGAGACCTCTGCACAGTGTTCAGCTAAACCTACAAGTTAGTGCGGTGTGTCCTGCTCACAGTGTTCAGCTAGATCCGTTCCTGTTATCTTCTTACTGACAGGCAGGCTTGTCTTGTTACAGTATTTACAGCTACCTGAAGAAAATTCCTGGTGTTCTTTTGATCCTATTAGTACCACAGTCAGGCAGCTAGACTATTTACAGTTAGTGCAGTGCATCCTGCTCACAGTGTTCAGCTAAAACTACAAGTTAGTGGGGTACGTCCACCTCACAGTGTTCAGCTAAACCTAGAAGTTAGTGCGGTGCGTCCTGCTCACAGTGTTCAGCTAAAACTACAAGTTAGTGCTGTGCGTCCTGCTCACAGTGTTCAGCTAAACCTACAAGTTAGTGTAGTGAGACCTCTGCACAGTGTTCATCTAAAGCTACAAGTTAGTGCAGTGCATCCTGCTCACAGTGTTCAGCTAGATCCGTTCCTGTTATCTTCTTACTGACAGGCAGGCTTGTCTTGTTACAGTATTTACAGCTACCTGAAGAAAATTGCTGGTGTTCTTTTGATCCTATTAGTACCACAGTCAGGCAGCTAGACTATTTCCAGTTAGTGCAGTGCGTCCTGCTCACAGTGTTCAGCTAAAACTACAAGTTAGTGTGGTGCGTCCACCTCACAGTGTTCAGCTAAACCTAGAAGTTAGTGCTGTGCGTCCTGCTCACAGTGTTCAGCTAAACCTACAAGTTAGTGTAGTGAGACCTCTGCACAGTGTTCATCTAAAGCTACAAGTTAGTGCAGTGCGTCCTGCTCACAGTGTTCAGCTAGATCCGTTCCTGTTATCTTCTTACTGACAGGCAGGCTTGTCTTGTTACAGTATTTACAGCTACCTGAAGAAAATTGCTGGTGTTCTTTTGATCCTATTAGTACCACAGTCAGGCAGCTAGACTATTTCCAGTTAGTGCAGTGCGTCCTGCTCACAGTGTTCAGCTAAACCTACAAGTTAATGTGGTGCGTCCACCTCACAGTGTTCAGCTAAACCTACAAGTTAGTGCGGTGCGTCCTGCTCACAGTGTACAGCTAAAACTACAAGTTAGTGCTGTGCATCCTGCTCACAGTGTTCAGCTAAAACTACAAGTTAGTGTGGTGCGTCCACCTCACAGTGTTCAGCTAAAACTACAAGTTAGTGTGGTGCGTCCTGCTCACAGTGTTCAGCTAAAACTACAAGTTAGTGTGGTGCGTCCTCCTCACAGTGCCCAGCTAAACCTACAAGTTATTTTTTTGCGAGCTCTGCACAGTGTTCAGCTAAAGCTACCTGTAGAAGGTTGGTGGTGTTTTCCTGATCCTATCACTACCGCAGGCAGCTAAAAAAGCTACAAGTTATTTTTTTGCGAGCTCTGCACAGTGTTCAGCTAAAGCTACCTGTAGAAGGTTGGTGGTGTTCTCATACTACAGGCAGACAGTTGATTTTGCTAGCTGCAGTATCAGTATATATATATATATATATATATCCCAGCTAAGTGCAGCTACAGGCCATTAGTATGTCTGGAAGGCCAAGAAGGAGAGGCAGACAGTCACAAGTCAATAAGAGAGGGCAAGCAGGCTCTGTGTCTAGTGCTGGTCGTGGAGACGGTGCATCCTCATCAGCACGTGGCCATGGGACACGCTTGGCCTTTTTTTCGGCAGCTGGCCGTGTTGAGCCGCAACATGCGGAAGACTTGGTCGAGTGGATGACCAAGCCGTCCTCATCCTCCTCATCCTCTCTCACCCATGCCCAGGGTACTTTGTCTGGCAAAGCAGCGGCCTCTTCCCTTGGCTCAATGTCATCAGTGACTCCTTCCCTAGCCCCACCATGTCCTCCTGAGGATTCCCTCGAACTGTTTGACCACAGTGTTGGGTACATGCTCCAGGAGGATGCCCAGCGTTTGGAAGGCTCTGATGATGATACTGAGCTCGATGAAGGCAGTAACGTGAGCACGGACAGAGGGGGTGCCCAAGAAGGACAGCAATCTGGCAGTCATGCTCCCCCTGCTGCAGCATACTGCCAGGTTTGCTCCAGTGATGAGGAGGGAGGGGATGATGAGGTCACTGACTCAACGTGGGTGCCTGATAGGAGAGAGAAGGAGGAGGCGGCACATCACCTACGAGGCAGGATGCCCTCCAGGGGCCAGCCTAAGGGCAGCGCCTTGACTGCATCACACCCCAAAGCTCCACATGTGCAGGGCGCTGCAGTCTCTGCGCATTATTCAAAAAGTTCTTTGGTGTGGGCCTTTTTTGAGACGAGTGCATCAGATCGCACCGCTGCTATTTGCAAAACATCTCCCGCTTGGGTACCACATGCTTGACCAGACATATGTTGACCTGCCATGCAGTTCGTTGGCAAGCATATCTAAAAGACCCACACCACAGAACAAAGAGGACCTCTCCTTGCTCCTCATCAGCTGAGATCTCCAACCCCACTATACCTTCAGTCCTCTCTGAGACCTGCACTGAGAGGAATGAAGGTGTAGAATTAGGTGTGTCACAGCCAAGTACTTGTGGGCAATCTGCTTTTGGTACACTGACGTCAGATTGTACCAGGCAAATTTCCCTGCCCCAGCTGCTGCACCGCCGAAAGAAGTTTGCTCCCAGCCATCCACATGCCCAGCGGTTGAATGCTAGCTTGGCAAAATTGCTAGCACTTCAACTGCTGCCTTTTCAGTTGGTAGACTCTGCCCCCTTCCGTGAGTTTGTGGAATGTGCGGTTCCTCAGTGGCAGGTACCCAAACGCCACTTTTTCTCACGGAAGGCGATTCCGGCTCTCTACCGGCATGTGGAAGGCAATGTCCATGCCTAGCTGGACAGGGCGGTAAGGTGCGTATTACCGCTGACTCATGGTCCAGCAGGCATGGACAGGGACGTTACCTAAGTTTCACGGCGCATTGGGTGACTTTGCTGGCAGCTGGGAAGGATGCAGGACAAGGTGCAGTAGTGTTGGAGGTTGTTCCGCCACCACACCTCCAAAATGCTAATGATTGTGACACACCTCTCTCCTCCACCCCCTCCTCTTCTTCTTCCTCCATGGCCTCTTCCTGTGCTTTGTCCTCGGAACCAGCGGTGCTCCGTAGCCGTTCAAGGGGCTACGCAAGTACGCAGGCCAAAAGATGCCATGCGGTGCTTGAGCTGGTGTGCTTGGGGGACAGGAGCCACACTGGGGCAGAGGTTCTGTCAGCTCTGCAGGGGCAGGTTCAGAGGTGGTTGACGCCACGCCAACTTAAGGCAGGAATGGTGGTGTGTGACAATGGCACCAACCTCCTCTCTGCCCTCCGACAGGGACAAATGACCCATGTGCCCTGTTTGGCACACGTCCTTAACTTGGTGGTGCAGCGGTTCTTGGGCAGGTACCCGGGCTTACAAGATGTCCTGAGGCAGGCCAGGAAAGTCTGTGTGCATTTCTGCCGGTCATATAATGCCAGTGCTCGGCTGACGGACCTCCAAAAGGAGTTTAACCTGCCCAAGAACCGCCTAATCTGTGACATTCCCATCAGGTGGAACTCAACGTTGGCCATGCTACAGCGGCTGCACACGCAGCAGAGGGCCATCAATGAGTACCTGTGCGACTATGGCACCAGGACAGGGTCAGGGGAGCTTGGTTTTTTTTCCCCATGCCAGTGTGCCATGATCAGGGATGCATGCACTGTCCTGTCACCATTTGAGGAGGCCACGAGGATGGTGAGCAGTGACAGTGCATGCATCAGTGACACTGTCCCCCTTGTCCACCTGTTGGAGCACACGCTGCATGGAATAATGGACAGGGCACTTGAGACAGAACAGAGGCAGGAAGAGGAGGACTTCCTTAGTTCTCAAGGCCCCCTTTATCCAGACAGTGTTCCTGCATGCCCGCCGATCACACAGGAAGAGAAGGAGGAGGAGGAGGAGGAAGATTGTGTCAGTATGGAGGTGGCGCCTGGCACTCAGCATCAGCAGCAGTCTTTAAGGGATCAGTCCCAAGAAACACATGGACTTGTACGTGGCTGGGAGGAGGTGGCTGTGGACCATGTCGTCCTTAGTGACCCAGAGGACTCCGGACCGAATGCCTCAGCAAACCTACGCTGCATGGCCTCCCTGATCCTGCAAAGCCTGCGTAAGGATCCTCGTATTTGTGGTATCAAGGAGAAGGACCAATACCGGCTGGCAACCCTCCTTGATCCACGTTACAAGGGTAAGGTTGCGGACCTTATCTTGCCATCGCAGAGGGAGCAGAGGATGAAACATCTTCGGGAGGCCTTGCAGAAAGGTCTGTGCAACGTGTTCCCAGAGACTGGGAGGTTACAAACTCCTGTTTCTGGACAACGTGTTGCTGAGGCTTCGGTCAGTCAAAGAAGGAGCGGTGGAGAAGGTGGCCGTCTGACCGATGCGTTCAGACAATTTTTTGGTCCGCAGCCCCAAGGTATGATCGGTTCCAGCAACCATCGCCAGCGTCTGTTTTACATGGTGCAGGAATACCTAGGGGCAAGATCTGACTTGGACACCTTTCCCACCGAAAATCCTCTGGGTTACTGGGACTTGAGGATGGATCACTGGCCAGAGCTTGCACAGTATGCAATTGAGCTACTGGCCTGTCCTGCATCCAGCGTTCTTTCGGAACGCACATTCAGTGCTGCTGGAGGCTTTGTAACCGATCACAGGGTGCGTCTGTCCACCGACTCGGTCGATCGACTGACCTTCATAAAAATGAATCAGTCTTGGATCACCACCAACTACCAAGCACCTGATGCTGATGTAACCGAATAATTTTTTTTGAAATCTCAGATCCCTTCAAAGACTGCCTATGCTGATGCTGAGTGACTATCCCTGAGTAATTATCCTCTTCCTCCTCAATCATCACGCTGATAGCTTGTAAGAACATTTTTGGTTCTGGGCGCCACCACCAATGCCTAAGGCCCAATTTTTCAGCCCCTGTTTAACAGGGGCATGTAATTACAATTTTTAATGCAATACTTTGCAGCAGGGCTCATTTCTGCATTCCAACTAGAGTATCTGTGAGAGGTTGCAGTGTTGTGGCACCAGCACCAGTGCCTAAGGCCCAATTTTTCAGCCCCTGTTTAACAGGGGCCTGTAATTACAATTTTTGATGCAATACTTTGCAGCAGGGCTCATTTCTGCGTTCCAAGTAGAGTATCTGTGAGGGGTTGCAGTGTTGTGGCACCAGCACCAGTGCCTAAGGCCCAATTTTTCAGCCCCTGTTTAACAGGGGCATGTTATTACAATTTTTGATGCAATACTTTGCAGCAGGGCTCATTTCTGCGTTCCAACTAGAGTATCTGTGAGGGGTTGCAGTGTTGTGGCACCAGCACCAGTGCCTAAGGCCTAATTTTTCTGCCCCTGTTCAACAGGGGCATGTAATTACAATTCTTGATCTAATATTTCACAGCAGGGCCCATTTCTGCACCCACCAAGAGCGAGCGAGGACTTACAGTGTTGTGGCACTACCTCCACCAAAGGCCCAATTTTTCTGCCCTTGTTCAACAGGGGCATGTAATTACAATTCTTGATCTAATATTTCACAGCAGGGCCCTGTGAGGGCTTACAGTATTGTGGCCACAACAACACCTAAGGCCCAAATTTCTGCTGAGTATATAGGGCAGGCCCCTACTTTCAAACATCTAACTTACAAACGACTCCTACTTGCAAACGGAAGGAGACAACAGGAAGTGAGATGAAATCTACCCCTAGGAAGGGAAATTCTCTCCTGTAAGAGTTAATATGGGAAAAACATTTCTCCTTTCCACTGATGCTTTCCAATCCTTGTTCCACAAAAAAACCCAAATTTTCAAAAAACATTTGTCATTGGGACAAAAAGTGAGGTGAAATCTTCTGAAGAGGAGGACAGACAGCAAAATAAATGTCACAGGGGTGATAACCCTTCCCTATGTTTTCCAAAAAGCTTAAAAAAGATTTTTTGGCTGGAGCTAAACACATTAAAAATGTACCCGTTAAAAATGTACCCGTTCAAAATTACAAACAGATTCTACTTAACAACAAACCTACAGTCCCTGTCTTGTTTGCATCACCTGTATACTGCTGTTCAGAGTATATAGGGCCTGGTGGCCCCACACCTTTCCTTATTTTAATTTGGGTGCGGGGTTCCCCTTAATATCCATACAAGACCCAAAGGGCCTGGTAATGGTCTGGGGGATACCCATGCTGTTTGTCTCACTGATTTTCATCCATATTGCCAGGACCCAACATTACATTAAACCCGCAAGCAGTTTTAAATGAGATTTTTTCCTTTAAAAATGACATTTTGTGCAGGGACTGTTCTAAACACGGGAAACATGCGCCACTTTACAGGCATACTATAGACACACCCCAGGTACGATATTTAAAGGAATATTTCACTTTTTTTTTTTTTACTTTAAGCATCATTAAAATCACTGCTCCCGAAAAAACGGCCGTTTTTAAAAGTTTTTTTTGCATCGATACAAGTCCCCTGGGGTAGGACCCGGGTCCCCAAACCCTTTTTAGGACAATACCATGCAAATTAGCCTTTAAAATGAGCACTTTTGATTTTGAACGTTCGAGTCCCATAGACGTCAATGGGGTTCTAACGTTCATGCGAATTTTCGATCCGTTCGCAGGTTCTGGTGCGAACCGAACCGGGGGTGTTCGGCTCATCCCTACTAGAGAATTATATATAAGCTTTTTTAAAATCTTTGTCTGACTTGGTGTTCCAAAGATGAAGGGAAATATAAAGCATATATGAACATTATTATTTGGTCATGTTTTTGGATATTTCTTTATTTTTGTACCTTTTTTTTTTCTTTCAACAGGGAGGCACCAAAAAAGGAGGCTCCGGCCAAGTCACTACAAGGGACGAAGGGAGGCTACCCTCGCTCGGGCCCCAACAGAGGAGGCAACAAGGCCATCTTCCCCCCCAAAAGTAAGTGCCAACTTAAAACATACTCATTTAGCCACCAACAGGGGTATTTCTAGGTGGGCCAAAGGCCATGGGCTTAGGGCAGAACTTAAGGGGTAAAGAACACTTTCTGGTTGCTGCTTAGCTCATCAGTGCCCATTAATGCAGCCTTGCCAGTGTATACATCGGTAAAGGAGAGGCCCGGGGCTCCCAGTCACACAGAGTCACGCCTGTTAGGATGGCTATCATATATCCCGTATCCCATAGGAGACAAGAGGGGTGGGGGGCAACTGCAGGACTTTTTCAATGTTGGCACTTGTCAAGTGTTTGCCCTCTGGAAAATGATATCACCTTCCCTTTTCTATGCATTTTTCACTGTAAAAAAAACACAGTGCAGCATGGTTAAGTCCACTAGTCAGGAGAAAATATTCACATCAGACCAAGTGCAAGGTTGGTCAACTAATGTAGCAAAATGGATACTAGAAACAGATGGGACATGGGGCGGCTTAATGAATGGTGTATTGTTTCTTTTTAGAGGAAAGTAAGTCTGGTGAGCTCACCCAGGATGTTTGTTTGGAGCCATGGGATCTGACTCCTGGACCTCGCACAGACATTGTCATTATGGATGTCAAATCCCCTGACGCGAGTCACACTGAGGGCCAAAGCGACCCAGAAGAGGAAGAAAGTATTCGGGAGCCTCTTGTTTGCGCAAGTAAGTATTATTGGAATCTTGCTTCAAATGTGTATACATGTCGAGTGTTTAGATGTCCAAACCAAACACCCACTCCACACATTAGCAAAGTATGTAGTGCCTTAACATTAGCATGGATAAGGAAGAGGTGGAAAGAGCTGGCAGTGTTTTGGAGACCCAGGCACCAGGGCCAAGATTTCAGAGTAGTTGCAGTGTGTACATTCCTAGTAGTCTGAAGGGCAAGCAGGTTGCTAGCAACAATAGACTAGGTAGGTAAGTATTTCCAGAATTTGACTAGTAACTTGACCATAACTCACTGTGTAGGGCCTCAGCCACTTGACCATCCTTCCCTTAATACTTTTTACTCTTCTTACTAGGTCATGATCTTCAACGGTGCACTATTGGCAGAATGAGTGCAGATAAGTTGAATTGTCTGAAGGAACTGGAGCAAATCAAGGAGGCTGCCACTGCTTTACAGCGAAGAATAAGATATTTTGTGGACATGCTTGCCAAATTTTAATTTCCTGTTGCCTGGTCTGAAGTTTATTGTTCCACTTGTTGGCCCCTGTTTGCCCTTTTACTAATTACCATGTTTTTATGACTTTGAAATGTGAAAGTTTAAGGATGGCGCTCAGTGTTTCTCCACTCCACTCCTCTAGGTGCACCACCAGGTCCTGTTTTCTAGATTTTCCTCATTTCCTCAATCTAAAAAGTGCAAATTACTAACAATGAAAATGACAACATCACCTGTGCCAAATTTAAGCAATCTCGAAAACATGACCTGGGTGTGCATCTTGAGGAGGAGAGTTGGGAAACACTGCCCTAACTATTGTGAATTGTAATGTTTATGGGTTTTTTAGAATCAAAAACCCAAAATTTGAAGATGCCCCCAAATTGGGCCTTAACATTCTTATTTGCCCCATGATCCAATGCCTAAAATGTGTGTAGTTCCATACATCTATTTAGCCAAAACCCCAAAACACACAATGTGTCAACATGTGCTATGTCCCATCACAGGGTATAAATGGACGCGTTTCATGGGTGCAACCCCTTCCTCATAACTAAAGTAGCTCAGAGGAAGGTGTTGCACCCCTGAAACGTGTCCATTCATACCCTGTGATGGGAGATAGCACATGTTGACACACTGTTGACATACTAGACATATTTTATGCATGGGATCATAAGGGACATTTAATTGTTATGCCTCTACATGTACGTGGCTTCAAATTTTGGCTTTTAGAGGGGTGAGATCACCCCATCTGAGGATGGCAACATCCACACAGTCTTGGGATACTAATGTCTCGTTTGGCCTTCACTTTACCAAACTCGAACTTTGTAAGTTCCTGAGTTTGACATGTGTATCTAATGTTTTAGAACATGCCTGTTTAGCCCCAAAAAAGGGGAAATAATGCAAAACATACATGTTATACACCAAGATGTTGATTTGTTTTAAAACCTTAAAATGCACATGTGAATGTGCTTTGAGTAAAATGTTTTTTACTAAACAATGTGTGGCTTATTATTTCATTGCTCAATACCAGTGTATTTTGTAAGTGGTTGTAGTTACAATGACAATGTGCTCTGAAATGGGGACAACGCCTGCGAGTTGAAAAGGCATAATGTTTATGAACTTCATGCTTCAGATCCATTAAAATTATACTAAAAGTTTGTGTTTTATTTGTTTAAAATAACAAACATGTCATGCTTACTTCCACTGTGCAGCTCTTTTTGCACAGAGTGGCTCTGAACATCCTCACCTGGGGTCCCTCGGCGGCTCTTGCGGCTCCTCCCTGCATCAGATAACCCCCTAGGAGAAGCGCTCTCCTGAGGGGCTTACCTTGCGGGTGCACTCCCAAGTCCAGCATTTGCGTCCATAGACACGAATGCCGGACTCTGCCCTGCCCCCAGTACCCGTGTCATTGGATTTGATTGGGAGCAGTGGGAGCCAATGTCTGTGCTGCTATCAATCCATCCGATCAGGACCCGAGACATCGGCTTTTGCTGGTGTGCTCGTCCCCGGGACGAGATATCGGGGGTACAGGTAAGTAAAACGGGGTCTCGGGGGGTTGCAGCATTACAGGAGGTTTTTCACCTCAATGCATTCTATGAAAAACCTCAAAGGTTTACAACCACTTTAAGAACAAAAACATTGTGTGTGAGTGTAGCAGATCCACAGCACACCATAATAGTTAGCTGAAGAAGATATTGTTACCTCATGTAGCCACATATGGAAACATATTAGACATATAAGAAACACAGACAACAGTAGTTTCAAATGAAATAGGAGTTTATGATCTACATAAAAATTTAGAAATGATCATCTGCAATTTCTGCCAAGCCACTCCCCCTCTACCCACAAAATATTCCATGTATTTCTGCTGTGAATCGCTGGCAATTTGTGAGGGCAATCCAGCACGGCATTTTCAATAGGCGTCAGCACACAGATGGAGGAGCTGCAGCCTCTTCAGCTGGGCCTGCCACTGCAGGGTCCACGTAACTTGGCAGTGAGGTTAGGTAGCTGGTAGCATTCCTCCTTAAAAAATTATGTAAAATACAGCAGCACAGGACCACATGGTTGATCTTGTAGAGTGCCAGGTTGATTGGAGTCAAAAACTGCCTGAAACAACTCCATAGGATGCCAAAAGCGTTTTTGACCACCCTTCTAGCATGAGAGAGCCTGTAATTGAAGATTCTCTCCTCAGGGGTGAGGTTCCTCATAGGAAATGGCTTCATCAGATGTTCCCCCAGAGCAAAGGCCTCATCTGCCACAAAAGCAAAATTGAGGCCCTCAACATTTTCCTCAGCAGGTGGCAAGTTTAAGGTGCCATTCTGGAGCCACTTGTAGAACTCTGTCTGCATAACCACTCCTCCAACAGAGTTGCGGCCATTCTTCCCAACATCCAGATACAAGAACTCGTAATTGGCAGACACTACAGCTAGCATGACTATGCTGCAAATCCCTTATAATTAAAATAATAGGAGCCAGAGTTGGGTGGTGGTACAATCCAGACATGCTTGCCATCAATAGCACCACCACAGTTGGGAAAATCCCACTGATGATGGAACTGGGCTGCAATGTCCTGCCATTGCTCTGGGTTGGAAGGAAACCGTGGATTAAAAAAATAAAAAATAAATTATTACTTCTGCACATAACATTGCAAGCAGATTTGACACAAACATGCATGCTTAGCCAAAATAAGGATACACTCAAATGAGTATTTAAAGACAAAAGGGAATGTCAACTTATCTGATTCCTCCCCCCCTCTGGTGGCTCATTAGACAAATTTTAGGGTGGTGTAATGGATAGATGTTTTGGACAGGTAACCCTCTCCACTTCCATGAGAGCTGTTTGCATAAATAATCAGTGATACTTTGGCCAGCCCCTCCTTACTTACACTAGTTGCAGCCCAGTGGACAGGTAAGAAGGGTCATAATCTAAAAAGCTGGATACACACTGTCCAAATTGCAGCACATTTTGACATTATGATTTAACCAATCAATATAATAGGAAACAATAACTTAATAATTTTCAATTTTTAGGTAATCAGGCAGGCCCTTGTACTACATGGTTTGGTGAATTTATACAGAAATTTGAACACAAAAGAGGGATAGTGTGTATGGGTTTTGCAAAGTCAGCAGATAGAGTATTTGGATCTGTTGACTTAGCATTTTTGGGGGGGAGTGAGGGTTCCAAATGAGTTTGGGCTTCAAAAAATGGCCTCTTGTACTCTGCCTGAATTTTAGGACAGCAATAACATTTGTACAAATGTTAGGGGTTGTTTAGGGTAATCCCCAAAATGTAGCTGACCAAAAACATTGTTAAGTTACTAGGCTAGGAGTATATGGGCCCAGGATAGCATGCTGGGGAGGTAATGAAGGAAAATATGCATATAGGCCTAAAGAGGAGCAGGAAAAGCTTACATCACACATGAGTACAAAGAGGACATTCACATCATATTGCAATAATGATAATTATGTAATCAACACATTAATACAATACATTAGCAAACATAAATACATAGAATGTGATCCTAAAGGTAAAAACATACCCTAATGTAGTCCTTCTGCAGGACTTGAATGATGGCTGAGCAGGTCTCTGGAATAATGAGTCGCAGAGACTGGGGGGAGATCCCAGTTGTAAACTTGAGGTCCTGGAGACTTCTCCCCTCAAAGTACCACAAGGTGGCTATGAGCCTTTGTTCTGGAGTGATAAAAAGCCTCATGCATGTGTCCTGCTTCTTAATATAGGGTGACACCAATGCCAAGAGTTGGTGAAAGCAGGGCTCCATCATCCGGAGATAATTCCGAAAATCATCCGGATTATTCTCCTGGAGCTCCCGCAGCAATGGCATATGACATAATTGGTCACGATTAAGCAACCAATTTTTGGTCCAAGAAATCCTCCTCCTCCTGTTCCTGGACTGGACGGGTCAAAGCAATAACTCCTAGCCCACCAATCACAAGTTCTCTCCTCCGATTACGCAACATGGCTGGTTGACGAACGGCTGTTCAGAAACGAACTAAAAAGCACGAAATAAAAAGTGCAAATCAACACTCACCAAACTTCTACTAACATGAAATTAGCAGAAGGAGCTCAAAGGGTGGCGCTTGAGAAATAAACTTCTTCTTTATAGTCTCGTAGTAAGTCTAGTATGTCACTACTTTCGTGTTTGTTGGACGACAATTGTGTACCGTTAGTATGCAAGACAAGATCCAGGCACACGCCCTTTTGCCAAAAATCAGATGCTCGGTTGGCCAACAATTGTACCATCTGTACGAGGCTTAAAGGGGGCTGAATGCAAATGCACACCACACGTTTCAGATATTTATTTGTAAAATAAGTTGCAAACCATTTATTATTTTCAACCTGGTTCACATTGGTGCGATTTGACATGCGATTTGTCAAATCGCATGTCAAATCGGCAGCAAGTGCCGGCAATGGCACCATTCTAATCGGGTGTCATTGGCTCCCGCTGCTGTCAAACAAATCCAGTGACACTGGAGCGGGGCCGAGTCCCACTGTCTGTGTCAATGGACGCGGCAGCGGGACTCGGAGTCGATCCCTCACAGGTGCCCCCAGTGAAAGTGTCTTTCCGTGGGGGAACCTGATGAAGGGGAGGGGAATGGAGCATCGGCAGGGCACCCCAGAAGAAGAGGATTGTTGGGACTGCTCTGTGCAAAATGATTGCACAGAGCATGTAAGTATAGGCATGTTTGTTATTTCTATTTTTTAAAAAACAAGGGTTTACAACCCCTTTAAATATCCTATTCCTTCTGTATTGAGCTGTGTTGTAATCGTACTATCCCCCTTTATATTGTAAAGTGCTGCACAAATTGTTAGCACTATAAAAATTCTGTATGATAATAATAAAAAAATAGAAATTAAAGGGGGTTATTTACTAAAGGCAAATCCACTTTGCACTAGAAGTGCACTTGGAAGTGCAGTCCCTGTAGATCTGAGGGGTAGATCTGAAATGGGGGAAGCTCTGCTGATTTTATTATACAATCATGTGCAAGCTAAAATACTGCTTTTTTATTTCCCTTGCATGTCCCCCTCGGATCTACAGCCACCGCACTTTCAGTGCAATTTCAAGTGCAATTTGTACTTGTAGTTTGCACTTGCAGTGCAAAGTGGATTTTCCTTTCGTAAATAACCCCCATATTGTTCAGTGAAGAGACAGTATATAAGTAGGGTTGAGGTTCTCCATGGATCCAACAGGTTAGAAATTTTAATGGTTTCATCAAATTATTGTGGAAATATGCCAGACCAAATTATTGGTAACCGTAATGCACTGTCTGGCTTTTTAAGGGGCCGTAAGGAGAGCTTTGTTATGTGGGTTCCCAGCAGCAATTTGTCATTGTGTGTTAAAGTAGTTTAGAGAAAGCTGACTGTCTGTGTAGGAAAAGTTAGTTGCTATATGGTACTATACTGCTCTGAATTATCATGGACTGCAACGTGGTGGGCCACATATCTTTGTTTAACCATCCCTGTGTTCAAAGAACCAACATTCCTTATCGGAACTGCCCTTTTGTACGCGTCTGTTTTAGCTGCCGAAACTTACTGCACAGAGGGCTCCAGCAATGCCGAGCGTTGGACAATTAAATGGCAGACCAACAGAAAAGTTCTGAGCAAAAGGCAGAAGAACAGCGAGGAGTTTTGCTGGGGGCAGCTTGCAGAGGACTATAGGCCTGCACAGTTCCTCCAGCTCATACCTTACTTTTCACATTCCCACTTTCTCTAGTAACAACCTTCCCATGTCAGGTTTCTGCTGGAATCCCTAAAGTTCAACACACTTAGCATTAGTATAATAATTTGGCACTTCAACTGTTTCCATGTCAGGCTGGCGAAAACAGCTCTCTTCCTCTGGTAATGACTTGAGCAGTTTCTCATAAATATTAATACTTACAACTGTACATTTTTATGTTTTTTAACTTTTTTTAGTTTTTACATTTTACATACTGTTCTTGTATCGTTATATCTGTCCTTGCCAAGCAAACAGGGGCAGGCATAGCAAGGTTGTAGCTAAAACATGATTATACTATGGACTACTGGGTGTCAAGACGTTTTTGCTGGCCCAACATGTGCTTTAGATACTACCTTGCCATGCTGCACATGTCATGTCCGAGTGGGCCTGCAGTACGGTGTGTGTGTGTATTTAAATTAAAACCCAATTAACCGCATCAGATTAAAATGGAGCTGAAACTGTGACTTCTGTCTCAAAATGTGGCCCTGTTTTCACTACCTTGTGTCTCTACATTCAGACCTGAGCATGCTGTCTTGAAAATTTGGTGCCAGTGGCCAATATTCCCAATATTTGAAGTGCAAAGTCTAAGGAACCACGTGGTATTTATCAGCCCACTCCATATGGAGTAAATGGCTTTGCTGCAGAACTACTCCCATGTTGCGGCCCTCGGGTACACTCAAACTGGCATCTTTTCTTTGTGCTTAAAAAAATGAAAATGAGGACAACAAACCTGCCTTGTTTTTACATATTTTCGCCTATTTGTGCAGCTTATTTACTGTCCTGCCTCTGCTTATTTTTTCTCACAAATGCACTTCTGTATTTGTTATTGTAGTAGCATTGTTTGTGTCTGAACAGTTTGGACTATTCTAGATATGGTAACCTACCTCTTTGCTGCTGGTCAAATTTTTCTAAAGGTTTTCTGGGACAATATCTTTTATTTTTAGTATATGAAAACAGCTGCCATATGTTTAGGCCTTATCCTGCTTCAATCAGCTCACAAAACTGTCCTCCTACTAGTATCTTTTTTTTAGTATCTCTGAGATAAAACACTTACATTAGCCTGTTCTACCTGGTCACATTCATGTGCTTTCCTGGTGCTGGCCAGTATTTATTAAATAAAGCCTAATATTTTTGAAAACCTGGGTATAATTAAGATGCAGCAGGGTGTTCCAGTGCACCTGGGATGAGGGTGTGCAGTATCTGGGTGCACTGTGTTGCTACTTTTTTAAGGGGGGGGGTGTAGTGAGGTGCTGTGAGAAAAGGCTGCCCAATGTTCTCCAATCACCCCGAGTCAAAAATTATAAGGTAAAAAAAAAAACAATTTACACATATTGTATTTTTTCACCAGCTCTGCCCTCAAACAGCTTACAGTATATACTGTATATACAGTATGATATATCAACATCTTTTATTATGTATATTTTATTTTTGTATACTTCCTAAAAATGCTCAACTTTCATTTAACACCCTTTTCCAGCAGAAAAGGTCCGGTGGAATTATTCCATCAGACATTCCGATCATGCGTGGGCTTCATCTGACTTTTTCTTTCAAAAATTCTGACAGACCTAGAAATAGAACATGTTTCAAATCTTTCCGACGGAATCAGTTCCTATCGGGAAAACTGCTTGTCTGTATGCTGTTCCGACAGACCAAAAACGACGCAGGGGCAGCTTTTGGCTACTGGCTATTGTACTTCCCTTTTCTAGTCCCGTTGTACATCACCGCGTTCTTTTTTTTTTTAATAGATTTTTATTGAGGGGTAAAAAATGTCATACAGGTTATAATTTCAACAGTGTTCATATTTTGGGTTACTGGGAGGAACAAACAAAGAGTCCCAGAAAAAGGGGTGGAGTAGGGGTGAGGGGAAAGGGGGGGATGAAATAGCAAGTTCTTGCTATGGAGGTAGCTGGGAGGTAGACAATGGAGTTACTGCTGAGGTACAAAGGGTGTCGTTCTCCGTCTATTTAATGATAGGAGGGATTGACTTCGATGGTCGGGAGGTGTTTTTGTCGGATGCTTTGTGTCCTGTTAAAAGTTGGGTTCCATCGGTAGTGGGTCTTCCAGTAGGAGAGAGTGGTTCTACTAGGGGTGTTGAGAGAGACCCAAAGTATGAGAATGTGAATTTTTCTAAATTTGCCAGGTCAGGCGGAGTGAAAGTTGAGACCACAAAAGCTTTCCATCTACAGTAGAAACGTGCTTTGGCCTTAGCGAGCAAGAAATCTGTGTTGAGTCTATCCTTAAAAAGTATAAGCAGGAGGTCTTTCTTGACTTGTGACATTTTCGGTGGAGAGCCGGTGGTCCAGTTTTCCAAGATGGATCTTCTGGCGAGTAGGAGACAGATCAGAGACCAGTCCTTATAAGGAGGGGTCATGTTTGGGGACCAGGGTAGTAGCTGAGGGTCCCAATGGCCGAATATGAGGAGCAGGGGGTCTTTGGGAAGTTTCAGCAGGGTTACCTCAAAGATGTAGGAGAGGACTTGATCCCAGAAAATGGAGATGTAGGAGCACTTCTAGAAGCGGTGTGTCAGAGAAGGCCTGGGGTGATGGAAGAGAGGGCAGGTGCAGGTGTTTAGGTCTTGTTTGTTTGAGAGAAAGGGTATATGGGCCCGGTGAACGATTTTCAGTTGGGTTTCCCTCCAAGTTTCATTGGGAATCAATTTTTGGATGGCATTAAGTCCTTGTAAGATTTTATCGACCAGTTCGGTTGCAGGAAAGTCCTTGGCCCACTTGGCCGCTGATGATGATGCAAGAGGAGGGGTGGTTTTTAGTAGAAGAGTTTGGCAAATTTTATATGAACCTTCCGAAAGAAGGGTTTCCATGATAGATGATTTAAACCTTTTGTTGTCATCTTTGACTTGGCGACCAGTCTCCGAGTCACATAAAGATGAGAATTTTGTGAGGCCTTTCCACTGCCAGGTGACAAAGGGTTGATGATCCAGACCCGAAAGGAAACTCGGGTTTCCTTGTATAGAAAGGTGGCTGGATATGAAGGGAGAGAGTTTGAGGCTTTTTCTGACTTCTCTCCAAGCTATGACTGTATCCCATAATAGGAGATTGTGCTGAAGCAGCGGTGGGACAAATTTCTACTTGCAGTGGAGGAGGGCAACCAAGGAGTATGGGTGTGCCATAGAAGTTTCCAAGGTAAAGTTGGAGTAGCGGGATGTTTGAGCTATCCAGTCCAGACCTGTCCTCAATAAACAAGCTAAGTTATAAGTTCTAACATTCGGGAGATTGATACCCCCCTCACGTCTGGGATGATATAGCTTCGGGAAGGCAATGCGTGGTCGTTTGTTTTGCCAAAGGAATTTGAAAATGACCATGTTAAGAATTTTTGTGTGTTTATGGTGAAGAAGTAGTGGGATGGTTTGGAGAGGGTAGAGCAGGCGGGCAAAACTAACCATTTTCACCAGATGGCATCTTCCCAGGAGCGAAAGGGGCAGATCCATCCAGTTGTCAAGTTCCTGAGATATTTTGGAGAGCAGAGGAGGGAAATTGAGAAGGTAGAGAGAAGAGGGTAGCCTCCCGATTTTGATACCTAGATTAGTGACGTGGGATTTTGTCACTGTGAAGATCGAATGGTGAATCCAGGGAAGGTTGGATAATGTGCCTATGGGGAGGATTTCACTCTTGTGATAATTAATGCGAAGGCCTGAGCAGTCTGAAATCATCGAATATGGATTTGATTGTGGGCATGTCTGAAGAGGGATTCACTGAAAAGATAAGGACGTCGTCAGCGATAAGGGAGGTACGTAATTCGTGATTTCCAATGTTGATGCCATGTAATGGGGCTTTTTGGGATAGGTATCTAGACAGGGGTTCTAGCGCTATGTTGAAGAGGAGCGGGGATAGGGGACAACCTTGTCTCGTGCCTTTGTATAGGCAGAATTCCTTTGACAGAAGGCTTGCCGCCACCAGCCTAGCAGCCAGGCAGTGTACATGGCGTTTATAAGTTGGGCAAAATCCCATTTTAGTCATGACCACGGAAAGCCATTGGAAACTAACGTTATCGAAGGCTTTCTCCGCATCTAGAGTGATGATTGCGAAATCTCCCCCTGGATTGCGTTTGGCGTGTTCCAGGGCCAGCATCACATTTCTAATGTTCAGGGTGGCAGTTCTACCTTTCACAAATCCCGATTGGGCAGTGTGTATCAGGGAGGGGGTAATGGAGGCTAATCTAGTGGCAATGCTTTTGGAGAGAATCTTGACATCAAGGTTTAGAAGTGAAAGAGGTCTGTAAGGGCCCAGTTCCTGGGGGTCTTTACCTTTTTTAGATAAAGTTTGATGATGGCTTGGTTTCCCGTAGGCACGTAGGAGCCACCTGACCATATATGATGGTAGACCTTATGGAGGGTGGGTTCCAGGAGTGTTTTTAGGGATTTATAGAATTCGCCTGTGAAGCTGTTGGGGCCAGGGGCTTTAGAAGGGACTAGGTTCTAAATGGCAGATGATATCTCGGGGAGAGAAATGGGTGCATTTAGGTCTTCCAATTGCAAAGGAGTGATTTTGGTGAGGGTTATTTTCTCAAGGAAAGAGAGTGCCGTCAAGTTATCTATGGGGTCAGCTGCGTACAAGGAGGAGTAATAACGGAGCATGGCCTCATTTATGTCTTGTTGTGAGGTTTTAATGTTGCCTGTAGTGTCTCGAAGGGAGGTAATATATGTTGGGCGGTGAGGGCCCTTACAGAGTCTAGATAGCAGTCATCCTGCCTTATTACTGAATTTATGGAGAGTGCCATCCATCTGTGTTTTTTTTGTTAGTTCAAGAGTGTCTGCCCAGACATCAAAGGCCTGCTTGGCCAACTGCCATGCCTTCCTATTGTCAGGGGAATCTGCCATGTATAGGGAGCGTTGAGCCTGGTGTAACTGTGAGCTTGCCAATTTGTAGTTTGTTAGCGTGGATCTTTTGAAGGAAGCTGTGTAGGAAATAATCCGACCCCTGAGGAAGGCCTTGCCGGCTTCCCAAAATAGGATAGGGTTGTCAAGATGTGGTGTGTTGGCCGAGGAGTATTCAGACCATGCTTTTTCTATGTACTGTTGGAAGTCAGAGTTATTCTGGAGATAGGAGGGGAATCGCCGCAGTTTGGGGTTTGGGTGCAGGTCAGGATTATCGAGTGTCTTCGAGACAGGAGCATGGTCTGATATAGCAATGTCGTCGATGTCAGAATCATATATCGTTGGGACAAGGTTGTCAGAGCAGAAAAGGTAGTCGATTCTAGTGAAGACATTGTGGGGGTTAGAATAAAAGGTGAACTCTCTGTCAGCTGGGTGTCGGAGTCGCCAAATGTCGTGAAAATGGAGGGAATCCATTGTGGAAGCAAGTAGTGTTGGATCTCTGGGATCAAGTAGGGATCGAGGGCGTTTGGGAGAGGATCTACCGTTTATTGGGTGAAGAGTGGTTTTTGAAGGAGCCTGGTCGATAACTCGCTATAGAACTGTTTGGGGGGGTTATTGGGAGCATAAACGTTCAATATTATGAGGTCTTTACTTCCTATTTGGACATGTTGAGGAAGAGAAAAGGAATTTAGGGACTTTTAGGAAGCCTAGACCTGGTAAGGTCACGTGTTTCCATCCCTATGGGACTTTGAGTGAAATCATGGCCTGGTGAGGTCATGCATTTCCATCTCTAATATGTCGAGAAGAGGGAGGCAAGGAGGGTGGGACTTTGTATGAAGCACATGATAGCAAAAAGGTAGTTGAGCTGAACAGGGAAATTTTATTCATATACATGCTTGTGAACATACATGAAATGTTAGTATCAAGGTAGTTAGTACATACAGTAACACAAATGTCTCGCATCGTGACCATTAATGTTAAAGGTAGAACATTAATACATGATAATACATAGATAAAAATAATGATACAATGTCATGAAAAGAGCCATAATAAAATTCCATTGTTCAAACAAAAACAAGGTTGAGTATAAATGTAATTGTGAGGTAATGCGTGCAGGACCTAAGGCCTCACTGAACCAGTAGAGGTAAAAATTGCATGATAGCTTGAAGATCTAGGTATACGTAGGTGGAAACACGGCATAAAGTAGCTCTATGCGTTTCGTGGCTGATACGCCACTCAACAGGACCATGCACGTGATAATCTAAAATGGGAGTAATATGAAAAGTAATCAGTTATTGTTGAAAAAGTATAGAGGGGAAGGGTAAAACCCCACATAACACCAAAGTGTACTTACTGATTGAAGGTCGTCGGTTAAATGTGTGGTAGTGGGGTGCACGGGTCACCTGCATGGGTCTCTCCCTAACCATTCACACTATCTAGTCACTTATTTTACCACTAACTCACCATCATCATTCCTCATTTTTCCCCCCCAGACATGTCTCGTGGTTCTATGCCCGCCTTGATTGCCGCCCGCTTGGTCTTGCTCCCGGTTGGAGGTGTCTTCTGATGTTTTTGGCACCCACTGGCACCCCACTACCACACCTTTAACCGACGACCTTCAATCAGTAAGTACACTTTGGTGTTATGTGGGGCTTTACCCTACCCCTCTATACTTTTTCAACGAGGTGTGCCTTGAGATGTAAGTGTGTACGGGATGGGAGGGTACAGAAGAAGGGGGGTAAAAGATAGGAAATACATAACATATCGAATAAACTTCACTTTTTTCCGCATGGAGTCACTGTGTAGGCCAGCTCCCAGTACAAGACCTGAATGTTGCAGCACTTAGAGGAACCCACTGGTTGGGAGGAAATTGATGCTGCCTGATCGGGTTGTGTATGGGGAGGAGGAACGGCTCTACACAGGGAGGCCAGAGGAGGAAACTTTGGTTCTAGAGGCAATAAATATGTAATAACAAGAAAGTAATTTGATAAATAATATGAAAAACAGTAAAAGGGTTGGCCTACCATGAAGTACATGACCAGATGCTAGGTATAGAAGGGGAAGATGAGTAAGACGTATCTCAGCTTGGGTGAACCCGCAAGGCCGGTCTAGGCGCAGACATGACAGAGTTATGGAGGTAATGTATGGGCTGGCTCAACATGGCGTGGAACGTCGTCGATCTGGGCCGAAGGGTCTGAATCTTTTCGGAGAGTCTTTGCGTGGTCTCCTCTGGTGAAGACCTTGGTCGTTGTGATTTGCGATCGGAGTTGAAGGTTCCCATGCGGTGAGCCTGCTCTACTGTGCAAGGTCCTGGAAGGCCCAATGCTTCAGGGATACGTCTCGCACAGAGGTCCGTGAGAGCAGATGGTTGTAGGGATTCTGGGACTCCTACGAATCGCAGGTTGCTCTTTCTGGACCTATTTTCCAAATCATCCAATTTTTCCAAAATAAACGTATCTATCTTGGGCCTGTTCCGTGGATTGTGCCTGATAAAGTTCCTCTTTTATGTTTGATATGCGGTGTTCAGCCTCATTGAGCCTGGTAGCATGTTCCCCTAGCTGGGCTTTGAGTTGCTGCATCCCTGCCCTAACTGCCTTCTCCACAGGGGCAGCTATCATGGGTGAGAGGAGTGCTGCTACAGCCTGGGCAATCTGTTCAGTGCTGTTATCCCCATGAGATGGTGGAGGGGGGACATGCTGTAAAAAGTACTGTGGGGAGGAGGGGGCCAGGCCACAGCTAACTTCCATTTCAGGCGCCGTTTCCATGGATGGCTCTGAGTAGGCCAAAGCCGGGGCCTCGATTTGCGGCTAGGAACGGATGCCAGTTTTTTCAACAAAACGGTCCATGGTGAGACCGTGGATGCTAGGGTGAGGCAGTCGGTGTGAGGAGTGGGTATTGCCGGTTTTATAAGCCATTTTTCGGAGTCGAGCTGCAGGAGCTGATGCAGAGAGCAGCTACTCCATACGGCGCTGGAACCGGAAGCATCATCGCGTTCTAAACGATCAGACTTTGGTGTGATCGTGTGTAGGCAAGTCTGTTTCAGTGGAACTCCGTCGGAACTCCATCGAAAAAACCATCAGAGTTTATTCTGATGGAAAAACCGGTCGTGTGTACGCGGCATTAGGGTCCTTTCACACAGGCGTTCTGCCCGGCAGACTCCGCTTTGCTCAGCGGGGGGATCGATCTGCTGATCCCCGCTGAGCAGGCAGATGACAGATCCGTCTCCGCTTACTGTGCAGAGATGGATCTCTTGGTGCCCCGGTCTCCTCTATGGAGAGATCGGATGAAAACGCACTGCCTGTCCATTTTCACCTGATCCCATCCTATCTGCCAGATGGATGGAAAATAGGATTACCATCCATCTGGATTTCACGGACAGGATCAGATTGGATATCTGCAGATGTCAGAGGATATGTCACCGCTGACATCCACCGCTCCATAGAGATGAATGGAGCGTCCCATCAAGTCCGCCTCGACGGGTGGACCTGATCGGAAAGCCCGTGTGAAAGGGGCCTAATGCTTAATGTGTTTAATGGTATTCACCTGCTTCTTCAAGCTTGGGTAGTTGATACTTTTTACATGCATTGATTGAATGGATCTGACTGTAATAAATACATAAAATGAGAACAATGCCATTCACAGAAACATTTCATATATGTAAATCATCAATGTAATATTTACACACTTAGCAGAATGTAAGCAGACATGTGTACATTTAATACCAATATAGTCCCTGCAGCCATTGCAAATTGTCACATATAATAAAGAAAAAAGGAGGGAATATATATAAAAAATGTAATGTGTCCATGGCGTGTACGTTTTGGACAGTAGTCTGAGTGGCCTCGTATGGCACGGTCAAGCATACTGCTTTCTCCCCATAGTAAATCTATGCGTAACTTATGCTCCGTGGCCCCTTTCACAGGGTAAGTTCAATATGTGCAGGACAATAGCTGCTGTTATTTGTGACAGGGAGTTGGTGGAATTTATCCATTGACGTTTTTGCCTTAGGTGGTTAAAGGCTCCATTGCAGTTTCTCTATCCAGCATCATCAGAACCATTTGAGGTATGCATGGCAGGTATTTTTCTCTATATTAGTGTAGTGCTATTCCCTAGAGGGCCACTGGATTTTGGGGTCCCACTATTCCTGCACAGCCAGCAACATGCATTTTCCAATGTACACACAGTCAGAATCAGTAGCCAGTCCATGGACTTGTTTTTTTTGTTTTTATTAAGGGAAAACAACTTGGATGGGGACGAGACAATATTGAGGGAATTTGGGATGCCCATCTTGACTCAGTAGAACAACTTGGGGACAAACTTCCTTCTCTATGTGCACAAAAATGGATCCAGGACTGTACTCCCTCCAGGAATAATATCAAAGGATCTCTAAAGGATCAGTAGCAAAGTTTCCTCTTTCAGAAGCTCTATGTCACATTGGTGAAACTCACAAAGTCCCAACACTTGTAAGAAATACCAGCCCACCTGGCTCCCTTGAGAAGTGTCCCAGAGCAATGGATTTAGGTTAGCTGTGACACTGTCTCAATGAAAGCATGCTGGATATTTCATCTGGCAGCCTTCTCCCTTATTGGCCCTGGGGGACAGCCCTCAAATTTTCCACTCGCCTACTCGCATTTTGCGAGTGAAAAATGAGGGCTGGCGAGGAGTTGGGCTGCATGGGAGCCGGGGGGGGGGGCGAAATTTTTCTGTACCCTTCCCCAGATCTGTGCCTCGATTCAATCCTGTCTTGGGGGTCAATTCCTTGGACTTCATGGCTTGGTTTCTGCTCTGACATGCATTGTTAACTGTAGGACCTTATATAGACAGGTGTGTGCCTTTCCAAACCATGTCCAGTCAACTGAATTTACCACAGGTGAACGCCAACCAAAGTTGTAGAAACATCTCAAGGATAATCATTGGAAACAGGATGCACCTGAGCTCAATTTTGAGGGTCATGGCAAAGGCTGTGAATACTTATGTACATGTGATTATTTCATTTTTTGTTTTTAATAAATTTGCAAACATTTTAAACAAACTTCTTTCAAATTGTCATTAAGGGGTATTGTTTGTAGAATTTTGAGGAAAATTATGAATTAAATCCATTTTGGAATAAGGCTGTAACATAACAAAAATGTGAAAAAATTAATACTTTCCGGATGCACTGTATCTTTTCAGAATGGTAACGGTAATGTTTTGAAGCTGGATTGCAATGCTAAGGCATTGGTTATTATACTAATTTAGATTCTACTTTCTTTCTCGTGTTTGTTTTGGTAAAGTAGATGTAAACACAACTATTAAATGTGCATATACACTTGATATATAATATCACATGGAAAGCCTATTTTTATTTAAATTGTTAGCTGTCATGAAAATATTGGAAAAACAAGACAGGAGGGAACCAAACAGAATAGGAGATATCCAATAGGTACCTCTAGTCCCTTACCCACTCACTCTATTTGAAGTGGGGCTCTATGGCAAAAAAAACAATGCATATAAAAATTAGTCAAACAGTCAATCTACCATAAGGACCATAGCCGTGAGTCACCGGGGTATAGTGACAAATTTAAAACCAAAGTCAGTCTACAAAAATACATAGCAAGCTTTATTGATACACAGAAGTATTAAAAATTATGTAAATGCATATATAGGAACCACCCACCAATAAAAAGACAATGTTGTCTCCAAAAAAACAGAAAAGGTGCGTCAGATGCCACACTCACATACTCACAGCCCAGGCATTAATAGTTTAATATAAACATGAACTCATGAAGTGTCACGGAACGTCCCACACTCCACTTGAGTGCTTCCGTCAGTATACAACTTCCTTGTAGTCTGGATACAGATATCAGATGTTCCAACCGCTCAAAAACAAGGCAACACTTGCTTAGATGCTAACATGGACTAACCCTTTATTTGGGATCTCACACAAATTTATACAGCAGGATGACTAGAAGTTAACCTAATTACCATGAGCTAATTATCTAATCCTTTATACAGCCTAGGTGGCTGAGACATGACCTTTTGCCCTGGCTTGTGGTCACCGAGCTTCACACGGTAACAGAGTTAATTAACACAAACAAAATGGGTGAAAAGATTCTTAGGGCCACACTAGACTTATTTACAATATACACATTATAGCAGACAACAGAAAGGTAGCTGGAATTGATGACATTAGCATTTAACAGTAGGAATAGACTGTTCATCTCCTAGCCAGTCCTGGAGGCTAATGTGATCAGCTCACTCAATTAACATGTTGAGTTCAGAATCAATCAAACCAAGAATAGTCTCTACATACACCCTGGGAGATATTATGGACAAATATTACTGTCCCATTTTAAGTAGTCCAAGATATATTTTTTCACTCACCCTGTGCCAGGATAGCACAGGGTGACTTAGACATAAGAGGTGTATGGGGAGCTGAAACAAGGGCATCCCCTACTTTTCAAGGGATTCTGAGTTCCACAGGCCCTCCCGTCACATGAAGAATATAAGGACTGTGTGTATATTTTTCCACCTAGAAACTCATGACAGAGTGGTGCAGCAGGTACAGGGAAAGCAGTGACAAAGCCTACCAACCTGGACATGTCCAGGTCAATATAGGTCCATAGATACCTGTCGTCACTGCCACATCAGTTTGTAGAGTCCCCGGGTTAAAAAATGTACCATGGATATAGGGACATAGCGCTAATAGCTGAAGATGGCTAACAGCTCATAAGGTAAGCTAAATCAACAGAATGGCAAAAGCCTGTCAAAGAGTTCCCAACTGGAGATAAGTTCAGAATATAGCCTATGGGTTCAGCAACTAATGTCCATATCCAGTTTACCTGGATGAAGGTAAATCCATAGATGGTTACATATGGTCCCTGTTCCATGAGGTACAGACAAAGCAAAAGAGCAGGAGAAGACAGGTAGCAGACAGCTAAGCAGCAGCAACAGGTAAACAGCAGATCCTGGCACTGGACCAAAGAGTAGGAAAGCACATATATGCAGGGAGCAGAGGGAGTTGGCAGAGTGTGTAACTCGCAAAAAAATAGATAGAAAGTAGTCCACGTATGTTGGTATGAGAGACTGGTCCTTAGGAATATAAACAGTGCCATCGAAGGCATATCTGGATCAAACCTAGTGCTTGACTAGTCCTCGGGGAGTCCAGGTATGTCGCTTGATAAAGTGTTACTGCATGCCGCTGCTCATTATAGCCACGCTGTGCTCCATGTAAATGCGCACCTGACCATTGATGAGTCAGAGTCCCGCACTGCTTTCCCGGTAGGTGGAGGGTATCAAGGGAGTGACTAGTGATGTCTGGTGCACGCCTGCATGACATCAGCACGTTTCACCTGAAACTCAGCTTCGTCAGGACATGTTTTTTTGGAGACAACGTTGCCTTTTTTATTGGTAATGGTTCCTATATATGCATTTACATAATTTTTAATACTTTTGTGTATCAATAAAAGATTGCTATGTATTTTTGTAGATGGACTTTGGTTTTGAATTTGTTACTATACTCTGGTGTGTCACGGTTATGGTCCTTATGTTAGGTCTGACTGTCTGCCTAATTTTTATACTGTCATGAAAATAATACCTGGTTATATTGATATAAAGGGTATTCGTTTAAGCACTTTATGTTATGGGGTGACAATGCTCTCCCCTGTGTTCCCCAATCTCCTTCCTGTAAATCACACATGGTCTCCTAAAGAAAACTATAAGCTGCTGTGCTGATACACATTGCCCAAGTTTTATTCTACTGTTGTTACCATTTTAAAAAAAGGCCCTTGAAAAAAATTACAGTCAGCAGCAATTGGGACATTTGGCTATTTTACCTGTCTGTTAGAAACCTCTGGCTGAAGCAGCTAGGGTAATTTATTTAGTGGTGTCATCACTATAATTTGTATAACCATCTTGCATATAATCCCTAATGAGGCTATACCTCTGTAAATTTTATATATTGTCTTAGCTCCATTTTAATAGGGATAACACTCTTTGCCAGTCTTCTTTCTCCCATATTAAGTTTTCAGAACGTTTCCGTATTCTGCCATCACTCCTGCTTTAAGAGATTTTCTTCAGATCTTTATTTCCTGTATCTCCTCCTGTTGTTTGATCTTCCTCTAGTTTCTGTGTTACATTTACTAAATTTTTTCTACCATCTTTATATTCTCTGACTTCAGTGGTGTTTCCATTTATCATCTTCTCAAAAATTAATTTGGCCTTTGTTTCCTCTGAGGTCATAATCTTTACTTCTGTAGAGACTGACTATTGGTTGGAAATGTCTTCTCTTTTCTCTCCCTCAGCTATAAAATTTCATTGCATTCCTTTGCTCAAAAGCTTCTAGTAATTCTTTTAACTTACTTCCCATTCCTTCCCAGTCTTTTCATCTCTTCTATCTCTTCATACTTCTCTATGCTCCTCCATATGAGCTTCTGTTGTTTGTGTTGATGGACCTTTCTTCATGTCAGAATAGCTTTTTTCTCCTTATAAGTCAATGTGATTGCTAAATCAGCATAATGCATCTTAGAAGAAGGTCAAATGCAGGTCAGAAGTAGGTCAACTGTCATTTAATTGCACATGTGAATGAAACATGAATGATCTCAGAGATTTCTTAAGCAAGTGAATACGTCCAAAAAAACAAGCTGTATTTGCTTGTTTACACAAGCCTAAAGACTTACACCTGTCTTCCCCATATAATTTCCCTTTCCTAACAATTTGATAACATGTTCACGATATGTAAATGGTAGGATTAACATTTTTGCAGACTTTCTGACACCAAGAGGTTGATTAACTAAAGGCATAAGGTTGTTCACTTTGCAAGGGACGTTGCACTTTGTAAGGCAATTGTCCTCAGAGCTTAATGAATGAAGTGAAGTTCTGCTGACATCTAGCATCCAAAAATGTGGAAGAAAAAATGCATTTTCCTTATATGTAATTGTGTATTCTTTGAAGAGTGAACCCTTACCAAATTCACTAAGTTCTAGGGAAAAGTCCCTTAAAAGTGCAACTTTCCTTGAAAACTAAACAGCCTATTTGCATTTAGTAGATCAACCCCTAAGGGTGAGATAATGTAACTAGAGAAAAATGCTTCCACCATTTTTAGACAATTTATCCTGCTCATGGAAAATCATTATTTGCCTTGACATAATCCATGGTGATTAAGGTGACTTCATGACCTGTGTGGATATAAGCATTGAGGCATGTTCATTACAATTATTAGAACTGGTAAAGTTGCTTGAATAAACTAAGAAATGTACTTCACATTATAAAACAGGTCCAGTTGAAGTTGTTTTACCTTTATGCATTCAATGCATGAAGGTAAAAAAGCTTCAGTATGCAGCTCCCCCACAGCCCCTGATAATACGTACCCAAGCCCGATTGCGATCCAGTGATGTGCACAAGAACAGCTACTCTCCCGTGTCTCTGCCTCCTCATTGGCTCCTGCTTCTGTCAATCACAGCCAGTGAGAAGGGAGTGTGGGGGGGGACCAAGCCCCATCCTGTGTGTCTTATGGACACACAGAACTGGGTCAGGAATGAGCATGCACAAGTGTCCCCATAGCAGGTGGAGAAGAGGAGGAGAAGAGGAGGAGGCAAAACCATTGCACAAAGCAGGTAAGTATAACATGTTTTTTATTTTAAAAAACAGTTACCTTTATTCTCACTTTAAATGTGACTAACTATTACTAGCTAAGCCCAAAGCCTGTTGCCTTTCCTTTCCTTTCCTCCAATATAACAATCTAACACTATTCATCAGAACAGTTCGTCTTTCTGACTGTTTTTCCCTTACTTTTCATATGTCATATTTTACATTTTGATTTTCATAATTTTATATCTTGCCCTTACCATAAAATGAAAATGTTGCAGCCTGCCCTTCTGTAGCTGGGCAAGGTCCTGAAGATTTAGACTTCAATTACTAGACTTCTGCAGGCTTACCTATAAAAAGTTCATATTTACCCCACCACAATTACTAAATATGTACCGCAATTACTAACTACCTGGGACATATGTCTCTGGTCTGTTTGGTGCTCTAGATCAATTCTGCCTTCTAGCTTGCATCCTATTCCTGGGTAGAGTGATCTCCTGAGCAATGATGCCTGCACATTTATGGTTTTGATGTAGCAATGTCTTCTGTACCAGAGGCATTACACTATGAGGAGCCCCTGCCTTGTCAATGGCCCACGGATGTAAATGGGACTTTTACTAAATGTGAATTTCAACAGCTCATCAATGACCATTGTGCTCTGTAAAGTGTGCTGTATGTTACATATTCCTGACCACTCCACTCTGTAAACTGTGTTACATGGAACATACTCCTGACTGTGCTTCATACAATAGGTTGTCCATTATATAGTCCAGACTGTTGCACTTTGTGGTGTACATTACATACTCCTAACCAAAGTGTTTATCATCTCAATAGTTTCTGGATTTTAAGCAGTCCCCGACTATTCCAAGTATTTTATTGAAGTTCCTCTTTATCCCAGTCTTAGTTGGTAGGGTTCAATATTGAGTTGGCCCATCATTTGCAGCTATAACAGCTTCAACTCTTCTGGGACGGCCGTCCATAAGATTTGGGGTGGAGGAACTTGATTGGCCTGCAGAGTCCTGACCTCAACCTGAGGTAGAGTGGAGACAGCGAGTCAAGCGAGGTTGAGGTCAGAACTCTGTGCAGGCCAGTCAAGTTCCTCCACCCCAACACACCCATCCTTCTCTTTATGGACCTTGCTTTGTGCACTGGGCCAAATCATTTGGCAGAGGGGGGATTATGGTGTGGGGTTGTTTTTCAGGGGGTGGGCTTGGCCCCTTAGTTCCAGTGAAGGGAACTCTTAAGGTGTCAGCATTCCAAGACATTTTGGACAATTTAATGGTCCCAACTTTGTGCGGACAGTTTGGGGATGGCCCCTTCCTGTTCCAACATGACTGCGCACCAGTGCACAAAGCAAGGTCCATAAAGACATGGCTGAGTGAGTTTGGAGGAACTTGACTTGCCTGCACAGATTCCTGACCTCACCTTTGGGATGAATTAGAGCAGAGACTGCGAGCCAGGCCTTCTCGTCCAACATCAGTGCCTAACCTCACAAATGCACTTTTGGAAGAATGGTCAAAGATTCCCATACACATGCCTAAACCTTGTGGACAGCCTTCCCAGAAGACTTGAAGCTGTTATAGCTGCAAAGGGTGGGCCAACTCAATATTGAACCCTACGGACTAAGACTGGGATGCCATTAAAGTTCATGTGCGTGTAAAGCCATGCATCCCATTACTTTTGACAATATAGTGTATGTTCAGACAAACATTTAACTCTGTGTCTATTTGGTAGCTGAAAACAAGAGTCACATGACTAAAATAAAGTCTACTCTGGTAAATAACACATACTTTATGGCTTAATTATGCATTAACATATTATTTTTAAGAACTGCAGTTACTTTTCTTCAGTCACCATTTAGCATCCCACCTGCCCTGAAAGTGTGAATCGAATTGATGGCTTTGGGGAAACAACTCTTGTTCTTTGTAAAAACATGCTTATGCCATGTAGGTAGGTATATACCTTCTTCTTTTTCAGGCTCTGCTTAGTATTTATCCACTTACTGACAGAGTCATTTAAAAGAGTATCTACAGTATCTCACAAAAGTGAGTGCACCCCTCACATTTTTGTAAATATTTTATTATATATTTTCATGTGACAACACTGAAGAAATTACACTTTGCTACAATGTAAAGTAGTGAGTGTACAGCTTGTATAACAGTGTAAATTTGCTGTCCCCTCAAAATAACTCAACACACAGTCATTAATGTCTAAACCACTGGCAACAAAAGTGAGTACACCCCCTAAGTGAAAATGTCCAAATTGGTCCTAAAGTGTCAATATTTTGTGTGGCCACCATTATTTTCCAGCACTGCCTTAACCCTCTTGGGCATGGAGTTCACCAGAGCTTCTCAGGTTGGCACTGGAGAAAATATATAATAAAATATTTACAAAAATGGGGTGTACTCACTTTTGTGAGATACTGTATTTTATAAAGTCTGTAAGTGTTAAAACTATCCTTTTTTTTCTTTACTAATGTCCCTACAGGTGAGATTTGAACTCTTCATTTGTCCTAGTGATTGTTGTCACTGAAACAGAAGGTTTCAATGGCAACACCTGTTCAGGTGTCTAAGAGGGTTTCACCTCACTTTGAAAAGATGTCTTCTGAATTCCTTTTCTGGGACAGGAAGTAAAGGGAAATTTTCCCAATGGGAGAACAGTTTTTACGGTTTTAACTCTTCATTACTCTATCCAGAACTAATATAAAATGTTTTGCTTTAGAGATACTTTAAGCTACATAAATGTAACAAATCTGTACATTTATGGAAATCGAAGACTGGCTATTTAGATTCTTGAATAAGCCAGATTAAGACCGGAAAAGGCCAAGTCATAATGTGCAAAATTTGATAACCTTTTGCAACCAATCCACTTTCACTGTATCATAGTTAGATAAGTTCATTCATTTCTAACTGATTGCAATGGAATGCTGCTCTTTGCAGAATGTGATTCATCTTTGCACCGTAAAATGTATTACGGTCCACATTCAGCTGATTGACTTATTTTTGTCAGTTTGTTACATGAGTCATATCTGGACTCAAAAAGTTATTCATAGATTCTGACTTACTGAGACTTTGCAAATGATTTTGCAGAGTTCTAGCGAAGGGCATACAGTGCCTTGAAAAAGTATTCATACCCCTTGAAATTTTCCACATTTTGTCATGTTACAACCAAAAACGTAATTTTATTTTATTGGAATTTTATGTGATAGACCAACACAAAGTGCCACATAATTGTGAAGTGGAAGGAAAATGGTTTTCAAATTTTTTTACAAATAAATATGTGAAAAGTGTAGCGTGCATTTGTATTCAGCCCCAATAGCTACCAATACTTAGTAGAATCACCTTTTGCTGCAATTACAGCTGCAGATCTTTTTGGGGATGTCTCTACCAGCTTTGCACATCCAGAGAGTGACATTTTTGCCCATTCTTCTTTGTAAAATAGCTCAAGATTGGATGGAGAACATCTGTGAACAGCAATTTTCAAGTCTTGTTACAGATTCTTAATTGGATTCAGGTCTGGAATTTGACCAGGCCATTCTAACACATGAATATGCTTTGATCTAAACCATTCCATTGTAGCTTTAGCTGTATGTTTAAGGTCATTGTCCTGCTGGAAGGTAATTCTCCGCCAAAGTCTTTTGCAGATTTTCTTCTAAGATTGCCTTGTATTTGGCTCCATTCATCTTTCCATCAACTCTGATCAGCTTCCCAGTCCCTACTAAAGAAAAGCATCCTCACAACATGATGCTGCCACCACCATGTTTCACGGTAGGGATGGTGTGTTCAGGGTGATGTGCAGTGTTAGTTTTCCGCCACACATAGCGTTTTGCTTTTAGGCCAAAAAGTTCAATTTTGGTCTCATCTGTCCAGAGCAACCTCTTCCACATGGTTGCTGTGTCCCCCACATGGCTTCTTGTAAACTGCAAATGGGATTTCTTATGGCTTTCTTTCAACAATGGTTTTCTTTTTGCCACTCTTTCATAAAGGCCAGATTTGTGGAGTGCATGACTAATAGTTTTCCTGTGGGCAGATTCTCCCACCTGAGCTATGGATCTCTGCAGCTCCTCCAGAGTTACAATGGGCCTCTTGGCTGCTTCTCTAATTAATGCTCTCCTTGCCCGTCCTGTCAGTTTAGGTGGATGGCCATGTCTTAGTAGATTTGCAGTTGTGCCTTTCTCTTTCCATTTTCCGATGATGGATTGAACAGTGCTCCGTGAGATGTTCCAAGCTTGGGATAATTTTTTATAACCTAACCCTGCTTTAAACTTTTTCACAACTTTATCCCTGACCTGTCTCGTGTGTTCCTTGGCCTTCATGATGCTGTTTGTTCACTAAGGTTCTCTAACAAACCTCTGGGGGCTTCACAGACTAGCTGTATTTATACTGAGATTCAATTACACACAGGTGGACTCTATTTACTAATTTGGTGACTTCTGAAGGCAATTGGTTCCACCAAATTTTAGTTAGGGGTATCAGAGTAAAGGGCACTGAACACAAATGCACACCACACTTTTCAGATATTTATTTGTAAAACATTTTGAAAAACATTTATCATTTTCCTTCCACTTCACAATTATGTGGCACTTTGTGTTGGTCTATCACATACAATCCCAATAAAATACATTTACTTTTTTGGTTGTAACTTAACAAAATGAGGAAAATTTCAAAGGGTATAAATACTTTTTCAAGGCACTGTAATTCCTGCCTAATTTCAGAGGCTAAAGATCTCATCAGTCTGGAGGCATTTTCCTCTGCATTTATAGGCTTGTAACTTAGTAGTTAGGTAAATTACTATAAAAAAGTGGTTCACAATCCCTAGCAGAAACATCACATAAATGTAGATTTGACAATATTCCTGTTTTGCCAGCTTTACATAATAAGGGGTTGCACAAAGGCTGAATAAATTGTGCTTACCTATTTAAAAATGCATTAAAACATTTTTTTTTGCTTAGTTTGAGGCTATTTTTAGAGAATGCAGGAACATTACGGGTTTGATTACCTTGCTTTAGTTATGGAAGGGAGTGTGCCATTAATTTACAGTGACTAAACCCGTTCATTCTAGATTCTGGGTCTGATAACAAACACATGAAAGATAAATTCAGACTGAACAAAATTCTAGCTAAACACGGAGTAAAAATGCCAATTTGACAGTTTGGTGGATTTGCTTATCATAAGGTGAATTAATTGCCTGCTAGGTATAAAGGGTACAGCTTTAAAAAGACTCTGGAGTAGGCAGAATCTCATTGTTATATCAAAAGTCCTTCTTGAGAATTCAGGATTCCTTACAGGTACAGTACATGATTAAAGCCTGCTCTGAGATCTAAGTTTCACACAAAGTATATACAGGTGAAGTTTGGAATCCAAATATAAATGCACTCTGACATATTTTTGCACTTGTAAGAAGTTTTGAACAGAGATGAAGCTGCAGCATACCTGGAGTTTCAGAAAATTGGTCTGTATCAACACATGAAAGTTTCTGAAACATTCAGAAATTGCTAGGCACGTTACAGTCTACATGGATTTCCTTAATTGCTCTTCATTATCCCAATATTCATATAATACTGGCAAATATGTGAAGATAGTAATACATATTGATGCAGGGTATATTGACAAGGTTATATTGACAAGGTAATTAAAATGCCCAAGGCAACTTATCTTTTGTATAATATTTAAACTTCAGTTCACTGACTTGTATCAAATAATGTAACAGTTTGTTATTTTATGTAACAATCATTTTATAAAGATGCTTTTCTCACATGAAATACCCCAGATTTACATGCCTTTTCTCTTTCCAAGTATAAATTAACTGTTGTAATATGGGAAGTGTTGGATCACTAGCCAAAGGTTTTAAAGGGTAAAAACACTCTTTATTGTTTTTCAAAAATCAAGCAAACAACTTTCTTCAGTAAAAGTATTTATAAACAGTCCATAATGAGGGCATCATGAAAAACAACACAATGGTTTACCGCCAGTATACCAGTCCCACATCAGAGTTTAGGATTCCTGTCTGCTTCAGGGTGTTGCAAAGACTACAGAAGCTCAGCAAACACTGGGGTTGATTTACTAAACCAGGTGAGTGCAACATCTGGTACAGCTGTGTATGGTAGCCAATCAGCTTCTAACTTCGGCTTGTTCAATTAAGCTTTGGCAAAAAATACCTGGACGCCGATTGGTTTCTATGCAGAGTTGCACCAGGTTTTGCACTCGCAAGTTTTAGTAAATCAACCCCTGTGTCACAGTCACCAGACGATCCACACTTTCTCACAGTTGTGACTTGCCTCACACTCCACCTCACTGACAGGTGCTGACTCCTTCCTGCTCCATTTCAGACCTTCCTTGCAGGGGGGTTAACCCTTTTGGAACCAAAGTCCATGTATTCGAAATTAGAGGCTCTTTTCCACCCAAAATCTCTCCAAATTCCAGATCCCATATAAGTGCTTATTAATCCTGAGTAAAGCACAAGTCATCATTTTACCCCATTCCAACCGGAACCCTGCATGGGTGAGAACCCCTAAGTACTCCAAACTGCATTCATGTTGTCCCCCTTAAAGGGACCATTACCCCTTTTTAGGTGAGGGTTTGATATGAATATGGATATAAATGTGGATATAAGCATGGTCTTAAAGGCGTGTTTGGCATCTTTTTGCATATACTTGCTATATGCTAAAAAGAGGGTTGTGACCATATGAACTGAACAACATGGCTGCTGTTAACTGTTTCTCGACTGCCTCACGCAGATATACTGTGGCAGAAGGGCACGTATAGGCAGATTAACGTACCTGTACGTTGCCCTTTAAGAGGCAGCTCGCGGGCGCACGCCTGCCAGGAGCTCTGTGACCGGGATCGCAGGTCCCACGGACTCGATGTCCGCGGGGATACCCGCAATCATCTCACGGTGAGGAAGAACGGGGGGATGCTAATGAAAACAAGCATCTCCCCGTTCTGCCTAATGACACTGTCACTGATCACGCTCTCTGTAATCGGGAGCGGTGATCAGTGATGTGTTACACACAGCCCCTCCCCCCACAGTTAGAATCACTCTCTAGGACACACTTAACCCCTACAGCGCCACCTAGTGGTTAACCCCTTACCTGCCAGTGACATTTTTACTGTAATCAATGCAATTTTTAGCATTGATCGCTGTATTAATGCCAGTTGTCCCAAAAATGTGTCAAAATTGTCCAATGTGTCTGCCATAATGTCGCAGTCACGATAAAAATTGCTGATCACCGCCATTACTAGTAAAAAAAAAAATGATCAATAAAAATGCCATAAAACTATCCCCTATTTTGTAGACGCTATAACTTTTGTGCAAACCAATCAATAAACGCTTATTGTGATTTTTTTTACCAAAAAATATGTAGAAGAATACGTATCGGCCTAAACTGAGGAAAAAAAAAGTTTTAGATATTTTTTGGGGATATTTATTATAGCAAAAAGTAAAAAATAATGCTTTTTTTCAAAATTGACGCTATTTTTTTGTTTATAGCGCAAAAAATAAAAACCGCAGAGGTGATCAAATACCACCAAAAGAAAGCTCTATTTGTGGGAAAAAAGGACATAAATTTTGTTTGGGAGCAACGTCGCACGACCGCGCAATTGTCAGTTAAAGCGACGCAGTGCCGAATCGCAAAACGTGCTCTGGTCAGGAAGGGGGTAAATTCTTCCAGGGCTGAAGTGGTTAATAAAATACCAAACCCTCATCACAAAGAATTCTCATCATTCAACCCCTTTACTGTCAATTGTGTAACATTAACACCTGTTAATGCCCCGTACACACGGTCGCACATTGATCGGACATTCCGACAACAAAATCCATGGATTTTTTCCAACAGATGTTGGCTCAAACTTGTCTTGCATACACACGGTCACACAAAGTTGTCGGAAAATCCGACCATTCTGAATGCGGTGACGTAAAACACGTACGTCGGGATTATAAACGGGGCAGTAGCCAATAGCTTTCGTCTCTTAATTTATTCTGAGCATGGCTCCGTCTGATTTGTCTACACACGATCGGAATTTAAAGGATCGGATTTTGTTGTCAGAAAATTTTATAGCATGCTCTCAAACTTTGTGTGTCAGAAATTCCGATGGAAAAAGTCTGATGGAACCCACACACGGTAGGAATTTCCGACAACAAGCTCCGATCGCACATATTTCGTCGGAAAGTCCGACCGTGTGTACAGGGCATTAGACTTGCAAAAGCAAACCATACCATTTTTTCTAAGGCACATACCTATATAGAACAGAAAGAAATAAGAAGGCTATAAAACAGGTTTCAGCCTAAATTTTATATCAACGATTAGGCATGATTACTGCATTAAAGCCCAACTTCATCCAAAACATTTTTTTTTCACTTTGGATAGAGCTGGGAAAGGTAAAGGATTGTGTCTTGTTTTTATTCCCATCTGTGCCACTGTTGAGGAGATTTTCCTGTAAGATTGAATATGGTTGGAAACCTCTCCAACTGGGACATATAAAAAGTAAGGGTTTTAAATTTTGTCAGTGTTTTTTATTGCTGTTTGTGCCGTTCTGTGCTGGTGACACCTCCCATTTCTTGAACAGGCATGGTAGGGACAGGAAGTTGGGGGAACCTACATAATAGTGTCATAGATATAAATACAATTCTGACATAAAGTGAAATTTTTGCCAACTCCTAAAAAATCCATGACATTAAAAAGTATGGCTACTTGGCTATGTGTTACAAGACTCCCCAATCTTCCCCCAGGTGTCACTTGCTTCAGCTGAAGGTCTAACTCATGTGGATGGTGCATTAGCATTTGTTTGCGCCACAATTTAAATTGTTGTCACTTGCTGCACTAAAGGTCATATTGGTGGTTTCTTCTGTTTTGTATTTACATTGAGATATGGCTTATCTGTTTCCTATTATGCCTTCAGTGGCTCACTGGTGTGTGACTCACCTGCTGCTGTCAGGAGGATAAGTGAATGCCTAAGCGCAATTTGCTTACAATGGCCTAACCATCTTTGAACAGAAGGGCAACTATAGGCACAATACCCACATTTATATTGGAAATAAAGATTGTGATTCAATACATCTGGGAATAAACTTTTTCTAAAAATCTGTTATAGTAAAGAAGAAATATCATTTCAATTTTTAAAACTTCATTAACTCATTTTGTTTTTTAGCCCTCTTGTGCAATAAAAGAACATTTTCACTTCTGTTTAGGTTATACTGTAGCGCCACTCCAGGCTGAAGCCAAATTTATGAAAGATAACAAAATAAAGAAAGACGAAGAATACAGGATCAACACATTAAAGGGGGGAGTACAGACTTAGGAATTTAGCAATACTGCTTGATACACAAAGAATCCCCTGTAAATGCAGTTCCTACCCAAGGTGCCATTCGCCCAGTTAGGGCCTACAAATGGGGAAACAGACTGATATTGCTGAGGAGAGAAACCAGTTCATTAAAGTAGGGTGCTGAAAGGAAGGATGTGCTGGAAATGTAGCGAGTACAGAGAAGGGCAACAAAACTAATAAAGGGACTTGAGGACATTAATTATGAAGAAAGATTACGAGAACTGAACTTATTCTCTCTGGAGAAGAGAGGCTTGAGATGGGCTATGATTTCAATTTACAAATACTATATGGATGACCCCACAATAGGGATAAAACTTTTTCGTGAAAGGGAGTTTAATAAGACACATGGCCACTCATTAAAATTAAAAGAACAGTGGTTTAACTGTAAAATGCGTAGTGGGTTCTTTACTGTAAGAGCAGCAAGGCTGTGGAATTCCCTTCCAGGGGCGGTGGTTTCAGCAGGGAGCATCGATAGTTTCAAAAAACTATTAGATAAGCACCTGAACAACCACAACATACAGGGATATACAATGTAATACTGACATATAATCACACACATAGGTTGAACTTGATGGACTTGTGTCTTTTTTCAACCTCACCAACTATGTAACTATGTAACTATGAAAGGCAGTCCAACGGTGCTCAGAGGGATATAAAGCGGTTGCTTATCTCACTGTGAAGGAGACCTTCACAGAGGTGTGGGTGTGGGGAGGGGCAGTAGGAAATAGGTAGAAGGGAGGAGGAGGGCAAGGAGAGAAGGAGAAAGGATGAAGGATGCCCCACATGTGGATGCCCTACATGTAGTTCCATATGTATATGTTGTGAAAAATGAAGGATAGAGCTAGACATTGGTAAAGCCATGCCAGGCAACCATGCCAATCTTTACCAAAAGGATTCTTAGTTATCATGCTGATACCTCATAATTCATCAGACCTTGGCAGCCCACTCTGGAAAAGTCTGGACTGTGAAAGGATGTCATTGGGATGAAAGGATGTCTAGGGATGAAGGGTCTGGTTTCAGAGATAACGAATCTGGGGAGGGAATTTTTTGCTAGAGATATTGAACCAGGACAGACTGAGATGACAGAAAGGCCCAGGGTGAATGTTATCATAAAGGAGGTTAACTAATTGTAAATCTTTGCAGTTTTATTCCAGAAATGTTTCAGAAGAGGCAGCCCCACCAAATGTGGAAAAGGGTGCTGCTTTGTTTGGTGTCTATTAAGGTTCTTTGCAGTATACACCAAGGAAGCGATTAAAACTCTGTAGTGTATTAATGCTTTTACTAAACAGAAGAACTGCACATACAACTGCAGGATACACAATACAGAGCATACAAAGTATTACAAACAACATGCACAAGCTAACTATTCTTTCCAACAAATAAGCATGTACAGTATGTGATAGGCATAACTATACTAAATCAGCACATATAACTAATTCCTTATATCTAAACTATATAAAAAAAATCACTAACATAGCCATAGCAGCACAGGTGCCAACCTTATTATTGCTGCACCAACGAAGATCTAACTTATATCAGAATAAATAAGATGCAGCCATGAGCAAGCCACACCCCCTTTCTTCTTTAATATTCATATATAATTTTGGTCTATAATAGCATGGTGCAAATTTGTTTGCATCGGTGCCTAGTATGGTGGTTAAGATACAGTATCCTAATATCAATAATTATAGCTTTTTTCTTTGTGTTTTTTTCAAAGTACCATCATCATCAGGAAAAAACTAATTTCCTCCTACAAATGGCTGTCATGGCATTATACCTTGAGTTCATATTTTGTGCCTCCTAATGAAAATTAGAAATTGAGAAAAATGTGAAATTAAAATTTTAAATACCAGATTTTACTTGGCTTGTTCCCTAATTCTGAACATCTGTCCAGCTCTGCAAGGGACATACATTGATCGTCCTGAAACAGGAAAACCTTCAGCTCAGCAAGTATGTTTAAGTGAACTCTCAGTCACTTGTATGCTCCCTAAGCACTCTGGAAGCAGATGGCTTATAGATCCGAAGAATATACCCCTCGGCCAAAGTTAGCTTCATTTATACACGTTACCTGCTGTTCTACACAGGTAAAATTTTCTTCCAGACTTCTTCAAGAAACATATAAAGTTTATAGCTTGACAAAGCTTTTTTTAGGTCTGTAAAATAACGTTACAGCTTTCGATGAAACACTTCTGAGCCAAGTGGCTCTCTGTGGTAATTATTTGGCATTAAGCTGTAACTACTGAGTTTCAGTCTACAATCCTCAATATTTCTGGTGAACATATGGCCTCCTTGACAAGTATGCTATGGAGATCATGATCTCTACAAATGAACCATAGAAAATGCGTTAATCAAGGTTTTTTTGTATAGTTATAGAAGTTTTATTTAAGATAGTTCTAATGCAGTTTTATTTGTTGATGCTGAGTAACTTAGCAGGTTATTACACATATATAACACATATAGGTGGTTATTTACGAAAGGCGAATCCACTCTGCACTGCAAGTACACTGGAAAGTGCACTGAAAGTGCACTTGGAAGTGCAGTCGCTGTAAATCTAAGGGGTAGATATCTGAAAAGAGTGGAAGCTCTGCTGATTTTATCATCCAATCATGTGCAAGCTAAAATGCTGTTTTTTTTTTTTAAAGACTGTTCATTGAAGATAATAACAGTTTAAAAATATCAAATCGGCAATAACCAATAATAAGGTCAGTATAATGTAATTAACATTGGTATAGTGAGCTAAGTGGACCTAAAGCGAGAGTGAACTTTATACAATTGTAAGAACTGATAACCTTCCAGGTGAAGTAACAGACTCTATCTCAAAGAAAAGGCTGCTGGATGAAATATAAAGGGAGCTGGGGATCACAGGAAACAGGATTCCCCCAGAATAGACCGCGCACCCCAAATGGGATCCTGCTGTGCGTGGGACAACCGGGTAAGGGTCTGGGGGATCGAAATGATCCTGCCGGGACCTATCCCGAACCCATAAACAGCCTTTCATGAAAAAATAATCTATTGTAGCATCTGGTATCAATAAAAGACCAACAACAATGTCAGAAATAAAAATCGCTCAGTCCGGGGAAAGTCCCAAAAATCTTAAGTGGTACAGGCTGGTCTACTAGGTTATCAAGGTTATCAATCAGAGAGAGGATAACATCAACAAACAAATAAAAGAAGAAAAAAAAAAGACTGCACAGTCTGATTCTCTCAATATGTGCTAACAACCTGCAATGGAACTTGAGGAGAAAAAAAAGAAAAAGGAAAGGAAGAGAGGGGTGCAGAATAAAGTGGGGGAAGAAAGGGAGAGGTAGGGGAGGTATTGGGGGACAGAAATCCTCGCGGAGGGAAGAGGGGCCATAGGCCTCTTAGATTCGAGGGGATGTACAGAGCTTATTTTGAGTCAGGGAAGTAATTGGATTCCTAAGAACCTAGCCCAGGGATCCCATATGAGTCTAAATTTATCAGAAGTGTCCAGAATCTTGCTCGAAATCTTCTCCTGAGCCATTATCCAGAGATTTTCTGTTTGGCTTGGTGGAGGGAAACCGAAGGGTTTTTCCAGGCATGAGCTAGCGTGATCTTGGCCCCAAGAAGGATGAAATGGATCAGTGACCGAGAAAATTTAGGTACTTTCGGGATGTTGTTATTAAGGAGAGCTATGGTGGAGCTTTGTTTGACTGCAAAACCGGTGGATTTGCGTATGAGATTTAAAATTCCGTTCCAGTATCCCCTGATTTTGGGACATTCCCAGAGAGTGTGGAGGAGGGAGCCTAAGTGGCCATATCCTCTGAAACAGAGGGGTGATGATTGTGGGTAGAATTTAGCAATACGGGTGGGTACCAGGTACCAGTGGGTCATGACTTTGAGGTCTGCCTCTACCAGGGAGGAGTTAAGAATGCCCTTGTAGGAACGGGCAAAGCATGTGTGCCAAGTATCCATGTCCCAATCAAGTTGCAGATCACGCTCCCATTGCATCATATAATTCGCTTTCACCCAGGGCTCAGCTAGTGCTGAGTGGATCAGGGAAATCCCTCCCCTTATGCCCATGGCTGAGGAGCACCAGAATTCATAAGGTGTAACAGAGAGCGGAGTGTCCGAGCTTTTCCAGACCCTGCGCAGAAAATGTGATAATTGGTAGTAGCGGAAAGTCTCAGAGACTGGCATGTCTAGTTTAGAAATGCAGTATGTGAGTGAAATAGGACCCGAGCTGTTAAAAAATAATTGCCCTATTCTATAAAGGCCCTTGTCGAGCCACCACCTAAAAGCCTCGATGTTCATACCCGGAGGGAATTGTGTATTGTGGAAGATGTGTGCCAGGGGAAGCCAAGGGGAGGTCAGGGAATGTCTTTTATATAGTGTATCACATTAGGCCATAGAGTGAGACAGTGTGGTTGGGAGTGGCCTGTCGTTCTATGTCCACCCAATCTGGCTTTGGGCCTTTGGAGTAAATAACTGAAAATTGGCAGAGTTGTGCGGCTTGATAATACCACCATAAATTAGGTAGTCCTAAACCCCCTTTTTTCTTTGGTCTGTATAACACCTTTTTGGAAAAACGGTGACCCTTTCCCCCCGAGATGAATCTTATAATCGAAGCTTGCAGTTTATCCAGTGTATGTTTTTTGATGGGAACAGGAAGGGAGTGAAAGAGGTATAAAATCCTGGGAAGTAGGGTAATTTTGACCGAGTTTATTCTGCCCAGCCAGAACATTTTATACAAGGCCCAATGCGAAAGATCATCCGCGAGTTTTTTGAGCATTGAGGAATAATTGTGGTGGTATAGAAGTTCTGTTCTTGCGGATAGGAAAACACCTAAATAGGGTAGGGAAGAGGCGCACCAGGAGAAGGGAAAGTGGGTTTTGAGCCTCTCTACGAGGTCTTGGGGAGTGGAGATATTTAGGGCCATCAATTTGGTCATGTTGACCTGAAGTCCCGAAATGGAGCCGAACGAGTTAAGTAGTTGGAGTATGTTGGGGGTGGAAATGAGGGGGGAGGTGACATACAGGAGGACGTCATCGGCAAAAAGAGCAAATTTGTGAGTCCGTTGACCACATTTCACTCCATGGATGTCAGGGTTTTGTCTGATGGCTAGGGCTAGTGTTTCTATCGCTATGGCGAAGAGGATAGGCGAAAGGGGGCAGCCCTGTCTAGTGCCTTATAGAATAGAAATTTGTTCGGAGAGGTGGCCTTGCATTTTAATGCGGGCTTTCGGGGAGGAATAAAGGGATGATATGGTTTTAATAAAATCCGGGCCAAAGCCCCATTTTCGTAGAATAGAGAAGAGGTATGGCCAAGTGACAGTGTCAAAGGCCTTTTGGAGATCTATAGAGAGAACATATCCCGGTTGGGGAGGCCCTCCATCCCATGAGGATTGCATGTGGGAAATTAAATCTACCGCTCTCCTAATCTGGTCCGGCCCCTGTCTTCCGGGGATAAATCCCACCTGATCCTTATGTATATAGTTAGCAATGAAGGAGGCCAATCTGTTTGCTAGAATTTTCGTCATAATCTTTAAATCATTATTGATCAGCGAGATTGGCCTGTAATTACCAACGTCTCTGGGGTCTTTGCCCTGTTTGGGGATTACCAATATGTAAGCCAGATTAGCAGCCGGTTCAAGGGGGGGGAACCCTCGTGAAGAGAGTTAAAGAGACGGACCAGATAAGGAGAGAGGACCTCTGAAAATGCTTAATAATAGTGTATGGAAAAACCGTCAGGGCCAGGGGCAGAGTCTGTTTTGAGGTTTTTTTATAACTTTGCGGACTTCCTCCACCCTGAAAGGAGATTCCATGATGGACTGATGGGTGTCCGAAAGTTTAGGGATATCAATGTTATTCAGGAAGGAGTCAATGGAGTCCGAGTTGATAGGGTTAGGAGTGGAGTAGAGTTTGGAATAAAAAGCCTGGAAAGTTTCCAAAACTTTTTGGTGGTTCTGGGTAAGAGTTCCTGACAGGGATCTGATCTTGGGGAGAGAGAAGGATTTTATTTTGGGTGATAGTTTAGCGGCCAAGTGGGGGCCAATTTTATCTGCCTGAATATAGAACCTGCCGCTTAGCCAGTTCATGTGTTTATCTGCATTGGATATAACGGACAAGTTTAGTGCCACTCGAGTGGCTTCTAATTTGGTCAGGGTCGCTGGAGGTGGGTTAGCTTTGTGTGACCTGCTGAGGGATTAGAATTCTCTTTCTAGCTTCACAACATCTGCTTTCCTTTCCTTTTTGAGTTTAGATGCCATTTGAATAATTTTCCCCCTCAGAACGGCTTTATGAGCCCCCCAGAGGAAACTTGGAGACGTATCTCCGGTGTCATTGAGAAGAAAAAATTCCCTGATGTCCTTTTCTAAAATTATACAGTGGACCGGGTTGGACAGCAGTGATTTACTGGGGAGGCTCAGGGGGCGAGTGGGAGCTAGAGATTTTAAGGATCACTAAAGAGTGATCTGACCAGGGGACTTCCTGTATGGAGGCCTGGGACGCTGTGTGTATATCTGAGTTAGGGAGAAAGATATTATCAATTCTAGCGTATGTTTTGTGGGGTGCCGAGTAATGGGTATAGTCTTTCGCCGTGGGTTTTAGTTCCCTCCAAGAGTCTATCAAACCCATGTCATGCAGAAGACAGGCTATTCTGAGGCTTTGTGTGGGTGGTTTCTTTAAATGAGGTCTCCCTAGAGAGGATTTGTCCAACATGTAATCAAAGGTGATGTATGGGTCGCCACCTATAATCACCCTGCCTTCCAGGTGAGGGGATAGGATTGATAGCATGGAGGTAAAGAAACGTGCCTGGCCAGGTGCATAGGTGCATAGTAGGAAATAATAGAGTACAAAACCCCCTCTATGTGTCCTTTTATGAGTATATATCGGCCGTCTGAGAATTTGACCGTGTGTGAAAGAGTGAAGGGTATAGGTTTAGAAAGGAGAATGGAGACTCCCATTTTTTTGGCATCAGCATTCGCCAGATAAAAAGTCAGAAAGTTGCGGTGGAGAAAGGTGGGGGTATAGCTGGCAGGAAAATGGGTTTCCTGAAGCAGAACAATATCGAGGTCTCTAGCGTGGTAGCTCTGGAAAGCCTTCCGGCGTTTAGAGGGGGAATTGAGTCCCTGGGCTTTATGTTAGGCTATCTTTAGTGATAACATCTGGGTATTCGTGTCAGTCATGGGCGTAAGGAGCGAGGAGCGAAAAAAAGCAAAGGGAGCTTACCTCGCCAGAGAGTGGACATCCTCCTGAAAAGAGATGGATTCCTGATAATTCCTTAGGGGTGGACTAGATGGCAATCTCCGCGAGGATTCCTGAAGAGAGTGGTAAAGAGAAGAAGGTGGCGGAGAAAGGGACAAAGAAAAGGAGGAAAGAGGAAGAGAAGAAAGGAGAACATTAAGAGTAGTAAGGTATATGAATACCGCATACATTAAGTGCAAAACCAGCAAAAAAAGAAACTGAAAAGATAAAAACAAACAACCGGACTAGTATTCCTAGTCCTAGTCCAGGTTCCCCGTTTAGGAGGAACCCGGAGAAAATGCAACCTCAAAGTGGGTTGTCTGCCTGATGTCACCAGAGGGAGATTAGGTCCCTCTGTGTCACAACAGAGAGGGTGGCATGCAAGGCCGCTCCGGCTGTTCGAATCCCCCATGGGGGAATGAAAGTGTGGAGTCGTTCTCAGAGATGGTATACTAGCAAGGCTAGAAGTGTAGGGGAACAACTGAGAAAAATAAGGAACCGAGTCCTATATTGCAAGAAAGGGGATCACTGCTGGTGGGGGGGAGGGGTGAATGGCAGGGGAGGGTGGGGGATAACGAGGAAAAACAAAAAAACAAAAAAAAAAAGGGGGGGGACTTAAAAAGCATATTTTTTATGTAACAAAGTATACCATATCAGGTAGTATACATCCCAGCCGAGAAGGTGTTGTAGAGTCCGGAAGGGATTCCCTTGAGGGGGCTAGTGAGGCCTAACCGAGGACAGAATCAGACCTGGCCAAAATGACAGAAGGTAAGTCTACTTAGGGATGCCCCCTACACAAATGAGAGGGTTGGGTCCTCAGTCCAGCAGAAAAGTTGGGAGAAACATTTCCAATCTAGACGTGTGGAGGGACGTTCATCTTGCAGGGCGAGAGTCTCATTGCCTTTTTGGGAGTTGCTTGTTCCACAACGGATTTAAAGGGCTGCCCGGAGGAGGTCGCTTGGAAGAGACCGGGTTAGATGTCATGTGCAGAGGAGCAAGATCCTGGGAAATCAGTCCTAGTTGCAGGAGCAGGCGCTCCCCTTCTTGGAAGTTGGTAAAGTGATATGATTTATCTCTGAAGTGAAACTGAAGACGGAAAGGGAACGACCAGCGGTACTTGATGGAGTTTTGGGAAAGTATTTCCAACAGTGGTTTGAGTGCTCTCCGCTTTTGGACCGTGGCAGGTGAGATGTCAGCAAAGATTTGGATCTTATGCCCTTGGAAGGAAAGATTGTCCATGTTGCAGGTTTTTCTCATGACATCCTCCTTAACGCCATAGTAATGGGGCTTGACCACGATGTCCCTCGGGAGGCCATCTTGGCGGGGGAGTTGAAGGGCTCTGTGTGCTCTGTCGAGTTCGAGTCTATGACCTTTGCTGTCCGGTATGAGTTTCTTGATAAACAATTTGACGGTGCTCGGTATGTCCGTTACTGTTTCAGGGATCCCTCGTATGCAGAAATTATAGCATCTGCTTCTGTTTTCCAAATCGTCTATTTTGGATAATGCAGAGTCTAATTGATCTTGTAATGACTGAATACAGGCAGTGTTCTGGTTGGTGCATGCAGCTGTGTTATCCACTACCTGCTCAATCGCATCTATGCGAGTGCCCAAGCTCTGTAAGTCAGCCTTAATGATAGCTGTAATCTGCGTGGCATTCTGAGCCAGTCCTGCGGCCAGTATATCAGAGAAGCTCTGTAATAAGAGCTGCATGTCCTGGGTCTGGGGCTGCTGTGAGGGTGAGGAGTGAAGGGGGGTCTGCTAGGCCTAAAGGGGAATGTAGCATGGGGGTATGTAGAAGATCTCCTAGTGTCCTGCTGATGAGGGACTCTGTGGATGCAGGGGATATCCCTTGGGGCAAGCAGTGACTCACAGATGTTGCCAGCATGTCAGTGTGCTGCTGGATGGAGGGTGGGTGGTCCGGATCCTCCATGCTGTCTCCTAGGGATGCCGCGGTCGCCATCTTGGACGGGTCTGGGGCCGCCAGATTAAAGTTTAACTGGCGGCTCACCTCGCTCTTCTGTGTGCCGATCGGCATAAAAAACTGTGCCTGGGAGGTCCAGTGAGCCGTGGGGAAGTTTTGGGAGAGAGGCCGGAGCGGTGCGGAGCTCTCGATCAGAGCGTCTTCTTGGGAGTCCCGAGCATGCGCACCTAAAATGCTGTTTTTTATTTTCCTTGCATGTCCCCCTCGGATCTACAGCGACTTTACTTCCAAGTACACTTTCAGTGCACTTTCAAGTGCACTTGCAGTGCAAAGTGGATTTTCCTTTAGTAAATAACCCCCATAGTATCATAACCTCTGTTATAAACATATACAAATAAATATAAATCTCTGTTACATGCATAAACATGTACATTATAAACATGAAATACCAATTTACATTATATTATACAGCAAATTAGTTATGGGCAAATTAGCAGCTTATATTTCACTATACAATATTTATCAAAATATTTATTACTATTACGTGAACAATCAGGTTATATGTTATTGTATTCTCTAACATATGCTCATTTTGTTGTCTATTAGTCATTGTCCATATGTCATATTGGCCAACAGTGCACCAAATGTTACTTCTTCCTTCATGTAGACATTCCAGTTTCCAGCCATGACTTTAAGTCTTATAGCAAGCCAGAGGGTCAGCTCAGCTGAACTAGAAGAACGCACATTTGACAATGTTATTGAAAGTGTCATAACAGTACTAGGCATAAATGATTGATGTGCATAGTAAATGTCATTGAGGTGTTAATAAAAAGTTTAGTTTCAAGCTACAATGTCGCAGGAATCAATAATTTGCTTCAGTTGCCTAGGCTTTAAAGTTTATTATTAGTAGGCAGCTTATGATAACTGTTGATGAGCTCACGGTCTTAGGTGATGTTAGCAATCAGTGATATTTTAAAGCCCAACTCTGATCTGATTTTAAATGTACCCTATTGTGAGAAATTTGCTTGGCAGCAGGGTGTGTGTAATTCTCTTCATGAGTTCACAACACTTTACTGTAAATAGGCACAGCAAGAAGCAGCTCTTGATGAAACACACATGCAATTTATTTTAAAAGAATGTGTACACTATGTACAGAACAAGAAAAAAAAAAAAACATGTAGCACCCTCCTAGTTAGGTTGCTAGGATGTTAGGTAAATGTAGTCTTTTTGGCTCCTCTGTAATCATTGGAGCAGTGGTTGATTTTTTATGGCTGTTCTGGATTTCACGGGCTGCAGGTTTGATTGCTCTCCCCTGCTTTCTAGAAAGTCATGTAACATAGGGAGTGGGGCAAGGCAAATGTGCAGCATGAATATTTATTATTTATGGTGCTGCAGCCAATTCCTTGGGAGGTGAGCTGAGAAAGTAGCTGAGAAGCACATACATAGTATGAGCTTTACAACAGCAGGGTCTTTTTTTCCAAAGGATTCCACCTGCCTGGGTGAGGGTGGTTACCCCCTCCCAAGCCATTCTACTGATTCAGTCAGTTGTTCATCGAGGTTCCACCTGTAACATAGCTGGGGGCCTACAACTCAAGATGTCTCTGACACCCTGAGTCTTTACCCAAAGGAGCCAGTCTGCATTATCTGACTAGAAGGCATCTTGAAGAAGCTGAATGGGCACAGCTGCTCCTCTGGCCTCATGAGTACTGTCTTTATTACATGATCTTGGTGCCTGTGTATTATTGGGACAGCTGGGTCAAGTAGTTCCTCACCTGAGGGGTTCATACTTCCGGTCTTCCCTAGTTTCTCGTGGGAGAATTGTACTTTGAGTTTAGCAGAAGATCTGTTCCTGAAGTTTGCAACATAGGAAAGTGTGTCCTCCAGTTACTGTTAATTTTTCTGGAGTATCCCATACTACCCTGCACTCTCTTCAAATTACTTAACAACAACATTACAAAAAGACATCCCCAGACTGCTTTCTGTGTCAGTATGCTGGAACTATGCTCCATGTGTGCTGGCAGCCTCTGCTCTAGTGAGGGAGAACTCTGATCACCATCATTACCTGTGCTGCCACCATCAGGAGAAATGTAGTTACTGTGCTTTTGATAATCATCAACCAGCCCTTTCAAGGGTACTGTTACAACAAAAAAAAAACTCCATGCAACTTGGTGACTTATTTCCATTCAGGTGCCCCGCTAACAGACCTGGAGCAACCTACTGCTGCCGAGGCTATCATCTCTGTGACAGAATGCCTGGCACCCAGCCTGGATGCTTCCGTCAAACAGTGCCTCCTGCTCTCCAAACCCTTCCAGCAGACTGCAAGATAATACCAGCCCTTTTACCCCAAGCATTGTACACAGACAAGATGTTGGGATATGAAAGAAATGACTTTTATTGAACAGAAATACAAGTTTTTATACACTTCAAAAGTAGGGAAGTCACGCATGAATAATAAAACCAAACATCACACTATGGTTAGATACAGAGCCAAAGTTTTTTTTTCCATCCACACTTTTTATTAATTTCAAAGTTAGAGGATACAAACTTGTACAAGGAGTACAAAATTAAATACAACATTTATACAAAAAGTACAAAAAGAGAGAGTACAAAGAAGGTTAGGTCCAGAAGTGTAATGCCGCGTACACACGAGCGGACTTTACGTCAAACTTTGTCCGGCATACATTTCGACAGACTTTACGACGGACTTTCCGAATGAATGGACTTGCCTACACACAATCAACCAAAGTCCAACGGATTTGTACGTGATGATGTATGACCGGACTAAAACAAGGAAGTTCATAGCCAGTAGCCAATAGCTGCCATAGCGTCGGTTTTTGTCCATCGGACTAGCATATAGACGAGCGGACTTTTCGACCGGACACGAGTCCGTCGGATAGATTTGAAACATGTTTTAAATCTAAGTCCGTCAAACCTTTTGAGAAAAAAAAGTCCGCTGGAGCCCGCACACGATCGAATTGTCCGACGGACTCCGGTACGCCGGACCAAGTATGCCGGAAAGTCCGTTTGCGTGTACGCGGCATTAGGCTGTCACGTAATTCAAAGTCATAAATGAGGGAGTATTGCAAAACTTTAGCTCACTAAGAATCTATCAGAAAGACCACTACAACACTTTAATTTACTGTAAATCTATCAGGCCATATTTGCCATTGTGAATCAAAACTCTTTCTAGTACCATGCTTTGTGACAAGCATAGCTTCATATTTGTAGTGCAGACAGACAATCTCCACTGCCTCCGAGAGGTTTTGGGCTTTGTCTGATTTCCACCCCCTTGCTATGAGTAATCTAGCAGCCAGAAGTATAGGAGTGACTATGGAGAGGCAGGAGGGGGGGGGATTTGTCAATACCTAAATTGAGTATCGCCAGACTTGGATCTGGTGAAGTAAGGATATCAGTGCTATCAGAGATAAGGCGGAAGACATTTTTCCACAAGCTGGTGATATTTTTCCACAAGCTGTTGTCCAACAACTCCACATCTCCTCCAGCAAAGAGGGTGAGCTAAAGTTGACACAAGGCTAATCCCGTGTAGGAGCCTCCAAGAGGATTAGCCAACAAACAGAAACAATAGATGACTTAATTAACCTAATTAACTATAGGAATTCACATCTAGGAGGCACACAATGGGAAAGACACACTTAACAATAAACACATAATATAAACAGTCAACCCCCCCCCCACCTTAGACTGTCCAGCATCAGTCTACAACAGTCTATGAGACCAAAATTCATACAATGCTCCAGCAGTCTGAAAAATTGGAATTCATTTATCTTGATAGATTTCTTGAGGGATATTTTTGATAAATATTTCTGTCCCAAGTCAGCTGGTGTAGTAAGGAGGGGTTTGGGTTCCTGGAGGACTGGGCCGACTTCTCAGTCGATAACCGGTACTATATAAGGTACGGACTGCACCTAAATGAGGAGGGTGCAGATCTGCTGGGAATGAAGATGGCCAAAAAGTTAGAGGGGTTTTTAAACTAGGTGATGGGGGGGGTTCAGAGGTAAAGATAGTCAGCGTGGAAGATATTCCAGAGGGTAGTATTGGGGGCATTAGTGGTAGGTTGACCAAAGCACAAAAACACAAGGTAAGTATAGTAGCAAGTTCTAGTTGCAATCTCGAAACACCCAATACGAGGACAATATGCGACCGGTCTAAACTATGTGGCATGTTCACCAATGCCAGGAGCATGGCAGACAAGATGGGTGAACTAGAGATACTGTTTTACGAGGAGGATTTGGATTTTGTGGGAATTTCAGAGACCTGGTTCAACAGCTCTCATGATTGGCTGGCAAACATTCAAGGGTATACCCTTTACCGCAAGGATAGAAAGGGTAAAAAAGGGGGAGGGGTATGCCTATATATCAAGAATAATGTACAAGTGAATGTGAGAGATGACATCACTGAGGGAGCTAGGGAGGAGGTGGAATCCTTATGGGTAGAGCTCCAAAGGGATGAAGCTAAGGGGAAAATAATACTGGGAGTATGCTATAGGCCCCCTAACCTGATGGAGGAAGTGGAGACAGATCTCCTTTCACAGTTTGGATTAGCAGCAAGCATGGGAAGTGTTATCATAATGGGGGATTTTAATTATCCAGACATAGACTGGGCGGAGGGAACCGCGCATTCATTTAAGGCTTGCCAGTTCCTCAATGTCTTGCAGGACAATTTTATGGGTCAGATGGTAGACGCACCAACTAGAAATAAAACATTACTGGATCTACTGGTTACCAACAACACAGACCTGATCACGGATGTGGAAATACGGGGCAATTTAGGTAACAGTGATCACAGGTCAATTAGTTTCAGTATAAATCACACAAATAGGAAACATAAAGGGAATACAAAGACACTGAATTTCAAAAGAACCAACTTCCCTAAACTACAAACCTTGCTAAAAGGCATAAATTGGGATAAAATATTAGGAACAAAGAATACGGAGGAGAGATGGGTTTGCTTTAAGAGCATATTAAATAAGGGCATTAGCCAATGTATCCCATTGGGTAATAAATTTAAAAGAGCGAACAAAAGTCCTGGATGGCTTAACTCCAATGTAAAAATGCATATAAAAGCAAAGGAGAAGGCCTTCAAAAAAATACACGGTTGAGGGATCATCCTCAGCATTCAGTCTTTATAAAGAATGCAACAAGAAATGTAAGGTGCAATTAGGACGGCTATGATAGAACATGAAAGACACGTAGCGGAGGAGAGCAAAAAAAATCCCAAGAAATTCTTTAAGTATGTAAACAGTAAAACAGGGAAGACAGACCATATTGGCCCCATAAAGAATGAGGAAGGACATCTGGTTACAAAGGATGGGGAGATGGCGAAGGTATTAAATGTATTCTTCTCCTCAGCCTTAACGAGGGTATCGGGGGGCTTCAGTAACCAAAACTGCAGTGTTTATCCTCATGACACAACAAAGGAGGCACCTCCATGGTTAACAGAGGACAGAATTAAAATTAGACTTGAGAAACTTAACATTAATAAATCACCGGGACCAGATGGCTTGCATCTGAGGGTACTTAGGGAACTCAGTCAAGTGATTGCCAGACAGTTGTTCCTAATTTTTACTGACAGTCTACTGACTGGAATGGTACCAGCTGATTGGAAAAAAGCCAATGTTCTTGCCAAACAAATCTACTAACCTTCTATGAGGAGGTGAGTTGCCATCTAGATAAAGGAAGGCCCGTAGACGTGGTGTATCTGGATTTTGCAAAAGCATTTAACACAGTTCCCCATAAACGTTTACTGTAAAAATTAAGGTCCGTTGGCATGGACCATAGGGTGAGTACATGGATTGAAACCTGGCTACAAGGGCGAGTTCAGAGAGTGGTGATAAATGGGGAGTACTCGGAATGGTCAGGGGTGGGTAGTGGGGTTCCCCAGGGTTCTGTGCTGGGACCAATCCTATTTAATTTGTTCATAAACGACCTGGAGGATGGGATAAACAGTTCAATCTCTGTATTTGCAGACGATACTAAGCTAAGTAGGGCAATAACTTCTCCGCAGGATGTGGAAATCTTGCAAGAAAATCTGAACAAATTAATGGGGTGGGCAACTACATGGCAAATGAGGTTCAATATAGAAAAATGTAAAATAATGCATTTGGGTGGCAAAAATATGAATGCAATCTATACACTGGGGAGAGAACCTCTGGGGAATCTAGGATGGAAAAGGACCTGGGGGTCCTAGTAGATGATAGGCTCAGCAATGGCATGCAATGCCAAGCTGCTGCTAACAAAGCAAACAGAAAATTGGCATGCATTAAAAAGGGGATCAACTCCAGAGATAAAATGATAATTCTCCCACTCTACAAGACTCTGGTCCGGCCGCACCTAGAGTATGCTGTCCAGTTCTGGGCACCAGTCCTCAGGAAAGATGTACTGGAAATGAAGCGAGTACAAAGAAGGGCAACAAAGCTAATAAAGGGTCTGGAGGCTATTAGTTATGAGGATAGGTTGCGAGCACTGAACTTATTCTCTCTGGAGAAGAGACGCTTGAGAAGGGATATGATTTCATTATACAAATACCGTACTGGTGACCCTACAATAGAAATAGAACTTTTTTGCAGAAGAGAGTTTAACAAGACTCGTGGCCACTCATTAAAATTAGAAGAAAAGAGGTTTAACCTTAAACTACGTAGAGGGTTCTTTACTGTAAGAGCGGCAAGGATGTGGAATTCCCTTCCACAGGCGGTGGTCTCAGCGGGGAGCATCGAAAGCTTCAAGAAACTATTATATAAGCACCTGAATGACCACAACATACAGGGATATACAATGTAATACTGACACATAATCACACATAGGTTGGACTTGATGGACTTGTGTCTTTTTTCAACCTCAAATACTATGTAACTATGTAACTATGTATATGTAACTATGTAAGTATGAGAAGCTTCTCCAGCTCAAGCTGCAAGGAGGCCACTGTATTTCCTCTGACCATTAAACTATACAAGATTAATATTACACCTTCCCATCCACTCCAGAAGGGAAGCTTTATTGTCTTTATTCAGAGAATCAATCCAATACATTATTAGAGGATGATCTGCTCTCTCCATGGGATCAGAGGCTGAACTGAGCTCTTTTCCATGCTCTGACCAGGAGAAGCAGACAAAATCCACAGTCTCCTCAATGGGCCATAATCAGTAGGTAGGCGGCTAGCCCCTAGTGCCCTCCAAAAACCCCTGCCCCTGTTGGGTCTGTCACAAACTCTCAGTAAAATTAAATCCTTGTAACTTAGGCTGTCTTTCCCCACACATGTAGGTTTTTGCTCCTCTATCAGATGTGCACGCAGAAACTGGTTTCAGGGTGAAGCAAAATCTCTAGGAGTCATAGAGACTGCCGGGGACCATCTGACCCTTGGTTTTCTCTATGACTAACATCTGGCGCTGGTAAATTCCTTCTCTGGCTCACCGATAGCATGGGCGAGGCGGTAGAAGCACAAGAGGGCAGCGGGAGGGGGGCGTTCCCTCCCACCACCTGTAAGAATGATCAAGCTATGGTTGTTCTTATGGTGAAGGGAATTGCTGACTTAAAAAAATTATATCTGAATGATGGCTGAAGCTGCACTTATCATTCAAATAATTCAAATATCACCACTGAACGCCCAGGACATCATATGACATTCTGCGGTATGGAAGTGGTTAATCAAAGAAAATAAAAATATTCTGCAAATCTGGGACATATATACTATCTGTCCTGGGACATATATACTTCCTTATCTTGGATGCCAGTTTTACTATAGGGGGATAAATATAAATACTTACTTATTTCTTGTTACTGCAGGTTAACTTCACTTTGTGCAGCCAGACCTGCAAAGCTACTTCATTTCATAAAGAACATAAAATTCCCTCCCCTCCCCTCCCCAAATATTGGGACCCCCTCACCCCCACATATATGCATGTACGACCGTTAAAGAATGCGTTGGGGGTGCCTATGCATGGAAAAACATGTTACACAGCGCTGAACACGCTGAAGTGAGAGCAATATTTATAGCACAGGCTATCTCTGCATTGTTAAACTGATGACCTATAGGGAGCTTTTAAAGCATTGCCTACATAAATTAAAGGGTACTGAAGTTTGTCACCATTTCACAGGTACACACAAATTTAATGTTTGACGTGTTAGGTATTTTTTTACTTGGTGCAACCTCATCTTTTACATTTTACCAAAAAACTGGGTAATTTATTGCATTAAATTAACTTTAGTGTATTATTTGCTGAAATTTTGCGTTTCCTAGACCTTTTGTGGTAATTTAATTTAACATAACTACAGCTATTGTATTCTCTAGGGTGTCTACTTTCAGAAAATATATAATGTTTTGGGGGTTTTATGCAATCTTCAGGCCTAAAATTATTTTTATACGTGTGCAAAAAATACAAAGATGGCTCTGGCAGCAAAAGAGAACTAAACATTTAATACAAAATACTCCACCAATAAGAGAAATAGCCATATTTAGCTACTGTATGAGCACATATGTCATATACTGTAGCAAAGACCACAATATATATACAGTATCTCACAAAAAAGTGAGTACACCTCTCACATTTTTGTAAATATTTTATTAAATCTTTTCATGTAACAACACTGAAGAAATGACACTTTGCTACAATGTAAAGTAGTGAGTGTACACCTTGTATAACAGTGTAAATTTGCTGTCCCCTCAAAAGAACTACACACACAGCCATTCATGGCTAAATCGCTGACAACAAAAGTGAGTACACCCCTAAGTGAAAATGTCCAACTTGGGTTCAATTAGCCATTTTCACTCCCCGATGTCAAGTGACCCGTTAGTGTTACAAGGTCTCAGATGTGAATGGGAAGCAGGTGTGTTAAATTTGGTGTTATCGCTCTCACTCTCTCATACTGGTCACTGGAAGTTCAACAAGACACCTCAGGGCAAAGAACTCTCTAAGGATCTGAAAAAAAGAATTGTTGCTCTACATAAAGATGGCCTAAGCTATAAGAAGATTACCAAGACCCTGAAACTGAGCTGCAGCACGGTGGCCATACCAAGACCATACAGCAGTTTAACAGAACCGGATCCACACAGAACAGGCCTCACCATGGTTGACCAAAGAAAAAATATCCTATGGTGCAGCCTGCTGGTCCCAGAGGTGATCAAAGACTGGATCATCTTTGATCGCCTCTATGGCTTTCGAGGACCAGAGCAACATCATGACTTCTGGTCTAGGATGGAAGTAAACAAGTTTTCTTTTAAAAAGCAAGAGCTTTTGCTTTTGAAGGTAAAGAAGAGAGTTGGGGTCTTTTCAACCCCAGATCTCTCCATAAAGAGGACCTTTCAACCTTATTTCTATAACAAGGGATGCTTTTAGGAATAAAAGTGATCAAAACATTTAAAGGGAAAGTGTAAAAATAAAAAATAGGAGAATAATAGCGCCTGACCTCCTCTGTAACACTGAATGGGTAACCTGTAAAGATGTTTAAAGCGTCACCTATGGAGATTTTTAGGTACTGTAGTTTGTCTCCATTCCACAAGCGTGCGCAATTTTAAAGCATGACATGTTAGATATCTATTTACACTAACATCATCTTTCACATTTTACAAAAAAAAATTGGGGAAGATATTGTATTTTTTTTAATGCATTCAAATGTATTTTTTCCAAAAAAATTGCGTTTGAAAAACTGCTGCGCAAATACCATGTGACATAATAAATTGCAACAATCGCCATTTTATTCCTTAGGGTCTCTACTAGAAAAAATGTATAATGTTTGAGGGTTATAAGTAATTTTCTAGCAAACAATACTGATTTAAACTTGTGAACAAAAAGTGCCAGAAAAGGCCTGGTCTTCAAGTGGTTAATCAAGATTTTTTCTTTAATTATGCTTTCCATGTAAAGTCAAAACTTAAATCTCTTGCTCTCATTGGTTGGAAGTGGGTTACGTCAGCTTTCCACAAAGAATAAACATAAAGTATCCAAGCATCCACCAGACCCAAACCATAACAAATTATTTGCTAGATTGTGTATGAAGGTGATCGAACGCCAATCACTGAAATGGTGCACTTGTTAAACAACTAAATATTAACCACTTCACGCAAAATCATGTACCTGTACGTGATTTTCCTGAAGGGGTTGTACGGGGTTGATGCCTGCAACTACAGGCATCACTCTGGTACTGTTGTGCAACTACAGGCATCACTTCGGTACTGTTTTTTAGAGCCGACGGTCGTTTTTCTTGTAATAACAGCCGATGCGGCTAGGCAGCCACTCGGCTGTTACTACAAGGAGTGGGAGAGGATGCCCCCCCTCCCGCTGCCTTCTGCCACTCCGCTCAGTTCTCCCGTTCCACTGGGAGACCCGACCCACCAGCCAAGACGTCTGCCGGCTGGCCGCAGACCCAGATTAGTCTGACCACAGATTTTCTATTGGATTGAGGTCTGAGCTTTGATTAGGCCATTCCAACACATTTACATGTTTCCCCTTAAACCACTCAAGTGTTGCTTTAGTAGTGTGTTTGGGGTCATTGTCCTGCTGGAAGGTGAACCTCCGTCCTAGCCTCAAATCACACACAGAGTGGTACAGGTTTTGCTCAAGAATATACCTGTATTTAGCACCATTCATCTTTCCCTCAACTCTGTTTCCAAGTCCTGACTGCTGAAAAAAATCCCCATAGCATGATGCTGCCACCACCATGTTTCTCTGTGGGGATGGTGTTCTTTGGGTGATGTGATGTGTTGGGTTTGCGCCAGACATAACATTTTCTTTGATGGCCAAAAAGTTCAATTTTAGTCTCATCAAACCAGAGCACCTTCCTCTATACATTTTGGGAGTCTCCCACCTGCCTTTTCGCAAACTCAAAACGTGCCATTTTGTTTTTTGCTGAAAGTAATGGCTTTCTTCTGGCCATTCTGCCATAAAGCCCAATTCTATGGAGCGTATGGCTTATTGTCGTCCTATGTACAGATACTTCAATCTCTACTGTGGGTTACCTTAGGTGCCTGTGCTGCCTCTCTGATTAATGCCCTCCTTGCCCGGTCCATGAGTTTTGGTGTGCGGCTGTCTCTTGGCAGGTTTGCTGTTGTGCCATGTTCTTTCCATTTGGTTATGATAGATTTTATGGTGCTCCTTAGTTGTCGCTTAGTTGTTTGGAGAGTTCCTTGGTCTTCAAGACAGTGTTTGGTTAGTGTGCCTCTTGCTTAGGTGTTGCAGCCTCTGGGGCCTTTCAAAAAAGTGTGTATATGTAATGACAGATCATGTGACACTTAGATTGCACACAGGTTCACATCATTTCAATAATTATGTGACTTCTGAAGGTAATTGGTTGCACCAGAGCTTTTTATGGTCTTCATAACAAAGGGGGTGAATACATACGCACATGCTAATTATCAGTTTTTTATTTCTGAAAAATAGTTTTATCTATATATTTTTCTAATTTTACTTCACCAACTTAGACTAGTGTGTTCTGATCCATCACATATAATTCAGATTTAAAAAATCGTTGAACTAAAGGCTGTAATGTAACAAAATAGGTAAAAAGCCAAGGGGGTGAATACTTTTGCAAGGCACTGTATACAGTATCTCGCAAAAATGAGTACACCCCTCACATTTTTGTAAATATTTTATTATATGTTTTCATGTGACAACACTAAAGAAATGACACTTTGTTATAGTGTAAAGTAAAGTAGTGTAAAGTAGTGAGTGTACAGCTTGTATAACAGTGTAACTTTGCTGTCCCCTCAAATGAACTCAACACATAGCCATTAATATCTAAACCACTGGCAAAACTGAGTACACCCCTTAGTGAAAATGTCCAAATTGGGCCCAAAGTGTCAATATTTTGTGTGACCACCATTATTTTCCAGCACTGCCTTAACCCTCTTGGACATGGAGTTCATCAGAGCTTCACAGATTGCCACTGGAGTCCTCTTCCACTCCTCCATGAAGCCATCACAGAGCTGGTGGATGTTAGAGCCCTTGCGCTCCTCCACCTTCCATTTGAGGATGCCCCACAGATGTTCAATAGGTTTTAGGTCTGGAGACATGCTTGGCCAGTGCATCACCTTTACCCTCAGCTTCTTCAGCAAGGCAGTGGTCATCTTGGAGGTGTGTGTATGGGGTCATTATCATGTTGGAATACTGCCCTGTGGCCCAGTCTCCAAAGGAAGGGGATCATGCTCTGCTTCAGTATGTTACAGTACATGTTGGCATTCATGGTTCCCTCAATGAAATGTAGCTCCCCAGTGCCGGCAGCACTCATGCAGCCCCAGACCATAACACTCCCAGTCAACACTGGTTGACTGTAGGCAAGACACACTTGCCTTTGTACACCTCAATAGGTTGCTGCCACACACGCTTGACACCACCTGAACCAAATACATTTATCTTAGTCTCATCAGACCACAGGATCCAGTAATTCATGTCCTTAGTCTGCTTGTCTTCAGAAAACTGTTTGCAGGCTCTCCTTTGCATCATCTTTAGACGAGGCTTTCTTCTGGGACGACAGCCATGCAGACCAATTTGATGCAGTGTGTAGCATATGGTTTGAGCAGTGACAGGCTGACCCCTCCACCCCAACATCTGCAGCAATGCTGGCAGCACTCATGTCTATTTCCAAAATACAACCTCTGGATATGAAGCTGGGCACATGCATTCAACTTCTTTGGTCGACCACGATGAGGCCTGTTCTGAGTGAAACATGTCCTGTTAAACCGCTGTATGGTCTTGGCCACTGCGCTGCAGCTCAGTTTCAGGGTCTTGGCAATATTCTTATAGCTTAGGCCATCTTTATGTAGAGCAACAACACGGGCGCTATTAACCCCTTCTTCGGCTGCTAGCAGGCATTAAAAGTGCCCCACTAGCGGCTGAAATGCTCTGTTAAAACGACGGTAAAGCACCGCTAAAACTAGTGTCGGTTTACCGTTAATAGACCCGCTGCCCCAGTGTGAAAGTACCCATAAGGTGGTGATCAGAGAGAGGAAAAGGGTTGTTGGAGAGATTGTATGGAGCGCATAGGTAGAAGAATACAAGGTCATTGGTGTTGCTATCGGAGTGAGTAGAAGCATGTACCCATTGCTTCAGGTCAAAAGAGCAGGAATGTTCATATTAACAGGGATGTTAAAATCGCAGAGAAGGATTGTGGGAATTTCAGAAGAGATAAAGTAGGGTAGCCAGGCAGAAAAGTAATCAAGGAAAGTTGATAATGGTCCAGGGAGTTTGTAGATCACAGCAATTCTTAAGGAAATTTGAGAGAATAGACAGTGAGCTTCCATGGATGAGAGGGACAGAGAGGGAGAAAAGTGGAGAACCTGGAAGTTGCTCTGTGGGATAAGACGATTCCCACTCCATCTCCATTGCCTCCACTAGGTCTAGGGGAGTGGGTCCAGAGAAGGCCATCATGGGAGAGGGAAGCAGGAGAAGAAGTGTCAGATTCATGAAGCCAGGTTTTGGTGACAGCCAGTAGATGAAAGGAGTTAGTGACAAAAAGGTCGTGAACAGCGGTGAGTTTGTTGCAGACAGAGTGTCAATTCCAGAGGGCCAAGAGAAGCGGAGGCTGGTTTTGGGAAGAAAAGGAATGAAGACTAAATTACGTAGATTGCGACTGCTGCCAGAGCATGTGAGGTGATGGGTGCATTGGGTAAAGTTAAATAAGGGAGACCAAGGGTTTGGTGATATATCTCCAGAGGTTAGAGGCTCTGTTATAGGAGAGCTAATCTCAACTGAAAGAACATGATAGATTAGGGGATAATTAGTTGATTATAAAGCAATTTTTTGTAGATACATTTGTGTACATTTGTCATCTATAACATTAATGTATATTTTCATGTTACTATATACTTACTTTTCTTTAAATTATATTATAGATATGCTTTCCTCTTCAATATACACCCCTGGAGAAGGAGATATCTGGACTCTGAAACGCGTTGGGTGCAAGAGGATCATATCTATTATACTAGTAGATGGTGACAATGTTATAGTAGTACAACACATTTACTTTTATTATGTCTATTTTACTCAATATGTTTAACAAATAATAAAATCTTTTATTGAAATACTTCTAAATACTTTTGCTTTAAGTAAGTGTGCCTTAAAAGTCCATTATAGGGGATCTTTTTCACTTTGGAGCTAATATAAGAGTATGATTTATATGAGGGGATATGCCTCAGCATCCTGGGGGTTTTATTAGCATGTGGGATTAGAATTAGCATGAGGTGATGAGTGCAGTAATAAGGAGAGGACAGAAGGGAGGGTGATATATACAGATTGTGGGGTGGAGAAGAGGGGTGAAGGAAAGAGAGTTTAAGGAGAGAGGCTGCAACTGTGAAAAGGAGAGGTAAAGCGTGCATGTTTCAGAATATATCTTTGACTTTCTATGTCTTTTAAGGCTCTATTCACACTTGTGCGACTTGGCATAGGACTTTGGAACACAAAGTCTCATGACAAGTCGCAGCCCATGTATTTCAATAGAAGTCATTTGAATCTATGCAATTTTAAAAAGGTTCCTGCACTATTTCAATGTGACTTGAGTGTCACAGACTGCAATGTAAACACTTCAAAGTAGCATGAAAGTCACATCTTAATATTATCAATGCAACAGTTGTGCAACAGTCAAAGCCAAAGTCAACAGCCAAAGCCGCATCCAAGTCACACCCATCCAAAGTTGCAATGTAAAGTCGCAATGGAGTTGCACAAGTGTGAGTGAAGCGTAAAGCCTGTTCGCACTATATTGTTGTGGTAACGTGTGCATTACTGTGCCCTTTGCCACAGCTTAAAGCAACATACATTACCTAATGTTTGTCAGCGCACTAATGTGCATTGTGGTGCACTTCCTGAAAACTGGTGGGGTGCGATAAAGTGTACAGTATTGCATGTTTCACCACAACACGTAGGAGTCTATTTATAAAACAAAAATCACTTTGCAAATGCCTCATCATCCATGCAAACATAGTAAATTATACCCATAATGTTTGTAATATTTGTGTAATGTCAGTTTGTATCTGTGGCGAATGTAACATTCCTTAACCTTCAATTTTAAGTGAAAAATAGTTATAAGAGCAATCAACCATAAGAGTTAAAGAACATTTACCAGACAGAAAATAGCCTAACACTGTAGGCTAAGACAATTCAACCAGAGGGGAAATAATATGAGGGAGACCTCAGCCTTGATGTACTTTCTAGGGGATTCCTGTGTGAACAGTCATGCTCTGCCATGTGTGAACGAGGTGCTCTGCCATGCAAACCACCAGTGGCAGTGTGAAGTGAAATATTTAGCAGAGGTATTTCTAGCACTGCTGAGTGTGACAGTTTAGGGAGCCGACACCAGCTGGTGCCCTAACAGCCAGAGACTCATCCCAGCCAAGTACATCTGTCAGTTGCGGATTCTGTCAGATGAATGTAAACAAAAGCATATCATAAAAATAATGGCTTGGGGTCCCCTCAAATCATATGAGGTTCATCAAATCTTATATGGATTTTAAGGGGGCTCAACAAAAAATAAGAAAATTAAAATGCAGTGGGGTCCCCTTCAAAATCTACACCAGACCCTTTGAGTCTGGTATTTAATTAAAGGGAGACCCAAAAAACATCGGGTCCCTCCTAAAACCCTATGTTGATAAGGACAATGGCCTCTCCTCCCACTCAACCCTGGCACAGTGGTTGTGGGCCTCTAAAGGTGGGGGTTTATCATAATCTAGAAGCCCCCTATAACTATAAGGTGCCCCCACCAGATACCGCCCCACAAGTCACAAACAAATGCGAAGAGTAATAAAGCACACACACACACACACACAGTTCTGACAAAGAAAGAGGAGGAGGCGCCATCTGAGTGTTGTATTAAAAGCAAGATTTTATTGACACTGAATAAAAAACACTCACAGAATATCAAAAAGAAATGTTCTCATTTGGTAGTGAGGGTCTGCTTCTCATCTCTGTCCTGCAGGCTCCACTGGGTGGCTGGAAGATGTAGGAGAAGGGCATAGACACCCTGTCAGTCTAGAAAGTCAATGCCAGCCAGCATGGAATGCAACGGCGAAAGTGACGTCACTAGGAGGAAGTGAGCGCCGGATGTGGGTCAGGTGGTGTGATTCAGGGTATGTGCTTGGAGCTTCAGCTCCTTCTACAGGCTTCCACACACAATTTTGACAGGTCCTTTATTTAAAAAAAAAATACATGTCCTATGATATAAATCTATCATCAATCATGTTATCCAATCATAATGGCTCATTAAAATAAAATAAAAACCTACTCCCCACTGACATGACTGAGTGTTTAGGTGCCCCCACCAGATACCGCCCCACAAGTCACAAACAAATGCGAAGAGTAATAAAGCACACACACACACACAATTCTGACAAAGAAAGAGGAGGAGGCGGCATCTGAGTGTTGTATTAAAAGCAAGATTTTATTGACACTGAATAAAAAACACTCACAGAATATCAAAAAGAAATGTTCTCATTTGGTAGTGAGGGTCTGTTTCTCATCTCTGTCCTGCAGGCTCCACTGGGTGGCTGGAAGATGTAGGAGAAGGGCATAGACACCCTGTCAGTCTAGAAAGTCAATGCCAGCCAGCATGGAATGTAACGGCGAAAGTGACGTCACTAGGAGGAAGTGAGCGCCGGATGTGGGTCAGGTGGTGTGATTCAGGGTATGTGCTTGGAGCTTCAGCTCCTTCTACAGGCTTCCACACACAATTTTGACAGGTCCTTTATTTAAAAAAAAAAATACATGTCCTATGATATAAATCTATCATCAATCATGTTATCCAATCATAATGGCTAATTAAAATAAAATAAAAACCTACTCCCCACTGACATGACTGAGTGTTTTATGACACTCGGCAAATAACATCTATGGGTCCCCGCCACTAAAGTAAACTAGGGGGTGAGGTCTACCGAATGATGATGTTAACCAAATATGGTCATGTCCATATTTGGTCAGTGACATTATTATGTGTAATGTGAGTAATGTGACTATGGTAGGAACATGGGGGTTCAAGCTGGGAAAGGTTCTGATGTGAATGGTGTGGCCATTATAGGGAATCTGTAATGCAGGCCTCAACTTCTCTAGCCATTCTGCACTCTGCCAAAATCTCCTGGCCTGGACGGTCCCTCTGCGCCTTGAAGGACCTCTATAAGCAGTATATCAATGTATTTATCTGTTGGGAACCTAAAGGATGAGGAATAGAGATGTCCCTTGCAGCAAAGAAAAATATGTGCAACAGCACTAAACTGGAACTTGCAGGTTGCCAACCTTCATAGAATTACAGTGCATATTATTGTCAAGAGTTTTCCCACGCAGAAGTTGGGAATGCTATATCGTGACCTCTTCAGAACAAAGAATGCACTGGGCACTGAGTACAGCATACTTCAGCTATCATATTTCAAATTCCATAGACATTGGCACTCATAAAAAAATGTTTTCAAGTGATGACATGATAATTTGATCTTCACCTCTTGTCCAACCTCTTCAAGTTAGAATATTTTCTAGCAGTGCATTTGCCTAAGAAGTCCATGAATGTTATCCAAGGCCAATCTTTCATCACATCAAGGTAAAAAAAAAAAACAATAATCAACGCCGCTTTTCAGTATTTACAAACATATTTCACCTTTGCACACTGTTATTTTTGTACAAGAAGAACTGTTATATCTAATTTGCTTGTGACCATCTATTTAAATGAAATAGGCAATACAATAGGATGCTGCCATTGAAAACACAAATGTCATTTGTCAGTGCTTTTCCAAGAGATATATACTGCTTCTGAAAGATTGGAAGTTTAAAAAAAAACTCAGCAGCACTGAACCAACAAAGTTTGATATTATTAGAAGGGCAGATTGAAATTGTATTAATAAATGCCTCAGCAGACTACAAGCTGGATTTACTGTATATTTTGCGAATCAGACAAGAATAAATGATTGAAAGCCTCTTAAATAAAAAGTACTGCAGTTAAAATTTCTGTCAGACAATTTATGACATACTAAAGCATAAATGCAATTTTTATAGAATGACATTTCTCATAAAAGCTAGATATGTGTTTTGAATTTCTCCCCATCTAGAAGTAAGTCTTGAAAATATTTGCAATGTCAAAGCACTTAATGGTATGAACAGTTGAAGTATATCAGTGTTCTTCTTTGGTGGAAGTGGAAGAAATAATGGGATAGAATTCACATCTAGTGGATGAGCTTATAACAGGGCATAGCCAGAAATTAACTTCCGCAAGCTTTGTTGTTTTAAATTCAGAATGTCTACTACCAATATACACTAACAGGACTATTCAATACAATACCGCAACCCGCAGCTGGAAGAGTCTGGTCTGTGAGCACCATGATTCCATATTGGCCCCCCAAGCAGATATATACTGCATATATATATATTTCCCCCCTTAAGTAGATATGAATTCCCTGTATCGAATACGCATTGGGGAGGGGACGGGACGGCACAAGGAGCAGTCTACCTGCCATAGGAGGAAACGCACATCACTCCCATACCTTTCCGGTATCTGATCTTATTGGTTATTGCTGGCAATAGAGTGGTGCACTAGACACACTTTATAAATGTGAGTACCCTGTATTAGGATTTGTTTGCTTGTGTTCATTAAATTGTTTAACCCTACTACACTATCAAGCGCTTTTATTTTTGCATAAACTTAGGTATTTCACTGAGGAGCCCTGGATATAGTTTTTCCCTTCTGAGCCCAGAGGAGGTTCAAATGCGTGTTTAGACTTGGCTTAATTGCTAAGTCACACGCTCTAAGGTGAGCGTTCACTACCCTGTGTATTGAGTAGAAGCACTCTGTCTGCACATGAGCACTTTATTACTTGCTATATATATATATATATATATATATATATATATATATATATATATATATATATATTTTTTTTTTTTTTTTTTTGCGTATATTTTATGGACTTCTATGAATTTTACGAATCTGTATGTTTTGAGCATTGTGCATTTTGTGCATTTGAGTTTCCACTCCCTTATTTATTTAATTATCTATTATTTACACTTCACTATTGGTCAATATTTGTGTGTTTCTATGTTATATATACATTTGATATCAAATCATTGGGTGTATAGTGCATATTACATAGTACAGCACTTTTCAATTCATTTATTTTACAATTTGTTCTGATTTTAGCCACTGTTTCCTATATTGATCCTATTAACTTTTACATATTTTGATATTTTTGATGAGATCATATTTATAGCACGGCATAGTATTTACTCAGCAGATATATACTGCCAGTGCACTGGACTGTTGTAAAAAAACTGTTCACTCTGATAACTATATGATATTAAAGTTGAATTTTATGAAAGGAAATTCAAATTAATTATACTTACCTGGCTGTCCACCCCTGTACAATAAGCTGTGCATGTGCAGAGTGACATGCTTTGTCTGTCTCTTCTGCATAAAAGTAGAACTATAGACAGAACTATTTTTTTCATTTTTGATAGAGCAAGGAAAGGTTATACTTTAACTTCAATAGAAACATAACAAATATGTCTGTACAAGAAAAGTGTCGGGCTTTTAGAATTTATTGTTGCATGTGGTTGTTTAAAGCGGCATACACATGAGCGGAATGTCCAACAGAAAAAGTCCAACGGAAGCTTTTCATCATCTATTCCGATCGTGTGTATGCCTCATCGGACTTTTTTTAGAAAATTCTGATGGACCTAGAAATAGAACATGTTCTAAATATTTCCGACAGAACAAATTCCTATCGGGAAAACCGCTCGTCTGTATGCTGTTCCGACAGACCAAAAACAACACTTGCTCTGAAGCAAGTACGAGACGGAAGCTATTGGCTACTGGCTATTGAACTTCCTTTTTCTAGTCCTGTCCTACATGCTGTACGTCACCGCATTCTGGACGGTCGGACTTTGGTCAGACTTTGGGTTGACCATGTGTGGGCAACACCGGTTGAATGGAATTCTGTCGGAGTTCCGTCGGAGAAACCTTCAGTGTTTATTCCGACGGCAAAACCGGTCATGTGTATGCGGCATAAGAATGACTAGATTGAAGATAGTTGTACACTGAAGTTGACCTAGCCTGAAATATTTCTAAGTTAACAATAATGCTTAAAGTGGATGTAAACCCTCCATATACCCAGTGAAGTGAAGAGCCTCAGATGATACACAGAGATGAAACAAATCTTCTTACATAGGTTTTACTTGTTTATCTGCAGTCTTCTCCTCTCTACACCCCTTCAAAAGGGCAGATTGTGTTAAAAATCTTTTTTTATCTGTCAGGAACACAGAAGAGGGGGTGGAGAGGCTGCAGTTACAGTGTGTGACACCCCCTCCCTTTCACACAGCAGAAGAACTGTGTTCTGAATAGGCAAGCTCCGTTCTGAGCTTTTCACCCCCTCCCTCCAGACACAAATGTATCTTATGTGTTGGGAAAGCTTCTCAGAAGTGACTCATGCTGATGGAGGAATGAAGCACCAGAGAGAAACTACACTTATAGCTTTGGAGAGGAATAAGTAAACACTGCAGATACAATATATGTGCTTTGCTTGGATTCCATGATCGAGGTTTACATTCACTTTAAAGTTTTATCCAAGACATAATACAAATTATAAAATATTGTATTTAACTAAATATATTTACTACATTTCTCTAATACATGTAAATTTGTATATTTCCTCATGTCCCATCTCTTAAAGTTGTTCTTCACTCAAAAAGTGAATTCCCGCTGCTTCGCTTCCTACCCCCCAGCCGGTACAGGGTTTTGGTTTTTTTGGAGTTGGGTAAGTACCGAGTTTTATTGGTGCCTGCTCCTACTTCTGCTATCCCTCCTTAGGTGAGGATGACATCTCTTGACATGCGCCCTCCCTTCCCACAGCCTCCTGGGGCACATCAAATTTCCAAGAGTCTGCAGGACCATTAACAAAGTAGAATGAGCTCACACATGCACAGTGGAAAGCTAGCTGTGGTTCCTCAGGAGGCCACAGCTTGCTCCCATATCCAAGATGGCAATGCCAGGGACCTGCAGCAGGAAGACAATGCTGGACCCCAGGCACTATTAATTAACTGATTTTTGCAAAGTATTTGTAGCTGCTGATTTGGAAACAGGTACATGAATGTGGGGCATGCATCACATGCAGTGTGTCCAAATGAATTCTCTGTCCTCAGTGCAACTGAGCTCACTCCTGCTGCAGCTATCACACAGACAGTTCAGCAACTGAAAAGTATTGTTACTGGATGGATGAAGCCTGATGGGGATTCAAAGACACTTTTTGCCTGTCAGATCTGCTCTCCTTGACAGCAGGTAGTGAGAGGATTCCTTAGCCAATAGACAGCTTTCTGTTGACTATGGGATGCATTCACTGCCTGCTTTCAATCACAAGGAGAAAGCTAACATGATGTAAATCTCGTCCCTCTCCCTCCCCATCAGGCCACTACCAGCAACTACACCACATGCAGCAGCTACACCACGTACAGAGACAAGCATGCTACCTGTCTCTGTACACCAAGTTAGAGTTGGTCTTAATGATATCAAGTTTCCTTACCTACAGACTGGATTTAATTATTTTTTTAACTGCCATAGTTGCATGTGACAGTAAAGCTACCGAAAAAGATAGCATGAACTTTTGAATCTGGTGTAGGCAAATTTAAAGGAGCATTACTATCAGAAAAGTGTCATAATCATTTTATTGAATTCCCCCGAGTGTCTCTCTTCTGCACTGAAAATCCAACAAATGTTGTCAGCCCTGCCTGCTGGACAACAGGACTTCAATTACGCCTGCCTCACGTTGTTCCACTTTATATGCTGTTTCCCAGCAATGTTGCTGCCTTGACTCCCAAGAGCCTGTCAACTCCAGGGGGGTATAATAATAAGTGTCTAAGACAAATTCTTTCCCAACTGGTGCCATTGCTCATAGCAATCAAGCAGCTTTTAACTTTCATGTTTCTACACAACTAACAAAATGAAATGTAAAAACTGATTGGCTCCAGTTGAGACAAAATTTGTCTCAGACACTTAATAAAGGAGTGATAAGTGAATCACAAATAAAGGAGTGATAAGTGAATCACAAATGCAACGTGATAGTGATAATGGCAAAGAGTCCATCAGATGGTAACCATCAACATATAAACAGTCAAAAATAAAAGCGTTGGCAGCAAATATCCCTAAAGGAATGGATGATGAGGACCTAGAATCTATTAAATTGAGGACATCTTCATATGAGCAGTCAGGGACATCAAGAGTAGTGTTGACAGCATGTATCATAAAAAGGAAATGAATGGGTACTCTTACCGGAACAAATGGATCTGGTTGTGAGCGACACCAGATCAATCAAGCATGGATAGAGACAGCTCTGGGTATCCTGGGTATCAGGGAAACTGGAGCAGGCTTCGATATCTTCGAAAGACAGAATCCATCCAGTATGATCACCGCTACTAGATTGACCCTTGGGCCAGTGATGGCCGGACGAGTGAGATGAACGGGTTCATGGTGAAGGTTATGCAAAAAGAAAAGGGCTCCAAATGGTGCAGATCAAATAGCAATTCGGGTTTTTATCTCCATGAAACCAGCATACAATGGCATAAAATTGTGATAACATATTAAAAAAACAAAGCAATGTGGAGAGCAAAGACGCAAAGCCCTACGCATTTCGTCCTAATCGGACTTCTACAGGGGCATCCTTTTCGTTAATGCCTAATGGGTTTGTGGGTAGCTATTTGGAGTCATAGTTCTGAGGCTTGCATACATCATTAGGAATTGAGGTCATAGCAGTTCCCCCTGTAAGTATTTCAAAGGCCTCCTGATGATGTCACAGATAGTAAAACAACAGATTTTCACTCTAGAAACAGGGATAAAGAAAATAAATTAATGCTAGAAGATGCCATTGAGACAAAGAGTGTGGTTTTGGGCACAGTTTGGTAATGCTTGGAAATACATTTAAGGTGCAGACACCTTGAGGTGCCTGCAGGTACACAGATCCTCAATTTCTCTTTAAGTTGACATTATGTTTCAGATGCTAAGCACTGTCCTGACCTTTCAAGTGTCATTGCGATACAGACAAAAAGACAGATTAGTCATATGAGATTTTAAAAGCATGATAGCCCTGGCCTAGGGCTTCAAAAGTAATTTTTTATTACCGCAATAAAATCTTATGTAATCAGTCACATTGCATATATCATCATACTTTTAATGTGAGTTGCTACATAACAGTTTTTCAGAAGTGTGAAAATATTATTTTTTTTGAGTGATCGATCTCCCATGATTGCATAATTCCACAATTTATTCATGTACCAAAAACTATTATCATGTTCTCTTCTCCTCCACATACTGTACTTGGAGGTGAGCGGGAGATTAATTGCTTAACAATCCCTCTTTTAGATTCTTGGTCCTTTTTTTCCATTTAGGTATAACCCATGATATTAATCTCATGAGAATAGTTTCCTAACAATCACCTTAGAATCTCCTGCAGTAGCAGAGTGATTTTTGCATTAGGAGATTTTTCTCATTCTCTAAAATTAAAAATCACTTGTGTAGCCCTAACCTAAATGTGCACATATACATATGAAAAAATAACACATTCATAACAGTAAAAAAATGATAAAATGTAATGAAGGACATTTTTTTTACAAAGCACATGTACAGTGGGGATAATAATTATTTGATCCCCTGCAGATTTTGTAATTTTGCCCACTTACACAGAAATGAAGGGTCTATAATTTTTATTATAGGTGTATTTTAAATAATAAAGACAGAATTTCAACAAAAAAAACACATGGTACAAATGTTATAAACTGAGTTGCAGTTCAGTGCAAATATTGTTGGTTGTACCAACCAACAATAACGCTGTCTCCCAGGCTACAGTATGTGCTCATGTGGTACACAGATTAATCTTGTCAATTTAAGAAGGTGTTCCTAATGACAACTTGCTATGTGTATAAAAGATACCTGTCTACAGAATCTCTTTCTTCAATTCAAACCTCACCATCATGGGCAAGACCAAAGAGCTGTCAAAGGATGTCAGGGACATGACTGTAGACGTGCACAAGACTAGAATGGGCTACAAGACCATCTGCAAGAAGCTTGGTGAGAAGGAGACAACTGCTGGAGTCATTATTTGCAAATGGAAGAAATATAAAATAACCATCAATCGCCCTCAGTCTAGAGCGAGATTTTGCCTCATGGGGTAAAGATGATCATGAGAAAAGTGAGGGATCAGCCCAGAACTACACGGGAGAAGCTTGTAAATGATTTCAAGTCAGTTAGGAACACAATCACCAAACAAACCATTGGTAACACCATACGCCGCCATGGATTGAAATGTTGCAGCATCCACAAGGTCCCCCTTCTCAAGAAGACTCAGGTACAAGCCTATCTGAGGTTTGCTAATGAACCTCTAAATGATTCAGAGAAGGATTAGGTAAAATTGCTGTGGTCAGACGAGACCAAAATTGAGCTGTTTGGTGATAACTTGACTCGCCGTGTATGGAGGAAGAAAAATTCTGACTATAACCCTAAGAACACCATCCCTACAGTCAAGTACAGAGGTGAAAACATTATGCTTTGGTGCTGTTTCTCTGCTAAAGGTACAAGCTGACTTTGCTGCATTAAGGGGCAATGGACTGGGCCATATTTCGTAAAATCTCAGATGAGAACCTTCTTCCTTCAGAGCACTGAAGATGGTTTGTGGATGGGTCTTCCAGCATGACAATGACCCAAAACATACTGCCAAGGCAACAAAGGAGTGGCTCAAGAAGAAGCACATTAAGTAACTTTGATTGCCAGGAGACAGTCAAGAAACCTTAAGGATTTGGAGAAGATCTGTAAAGAAGAGTGGACCAAAATCCCTCCTGAGATGTGTGCAAACCTGGTAACCAACTACACGAAACGTCTTACCTCTGTGCTTGCCAACAAGGGTTTCTCCAACAAGTCATGTTTTGCTTGGGGATCAAATACTTATTTTACTCACTAAACTGCAACTCAAGTTGTAAAATCTGTATTATGTGTTTTTTTCTGGTTTTTTGGCTGATATTCTGTCTCTATCATTTAAAATACACCTATGATAAAAATTGTAGACCCTTCACCTCTTTGTAAGTGGGCAAACTTGCAAAATCTGCAGGGGATCAAATAATTATTTTCCCCGCTGTAGGTGGACATAGGGGCCACCAACCAATAATTTTCTAGTTGCTTTAATCAAATCACATATTGCTTATTTAAACTGTGCTTAATTAAAATGTCAGTGCCTGGTTGTATGGAAAATATTATCAGCAGTTTTTTAGGAAACTGCTCCCTGAGAAGCATTAAGAGCTCAGGATTTAAGCACAACTCTGACCAAAAAAAAGATAAAAATGTATAGCCCGATAAAAGATAATTATTTTCGATATTCGGGATCAATCCAGAGATTTTACCCAGAGTACTTTTTTTTGCCACTAGATGTCCTCAGTCGGATGACCTGCATCATTCAACTCAGTTCTTCCGAGCCCAGGTAATCCAGGGCATCCAACCTATGACTGGACATCAAAGGGATAAGAGGTACACTGATGAGCTTATCTCTGACTATTCTTTCTATCAGCATGTTTCTTGTCAGTACACAAATTGATAGCTTCCATGTACAGTTTCTTCTCTCATACTGCATTCCTGTTGTAAAGGGACTCTAAGTGGCTGATATCAGGTCAAATTCAAGTACTTGCATTGCTTGCATTTAGAAAAAATACATTTAATGGTGTAATAATAATTACAAAGCTGCATTCATTTCTGTCTTTTGTATCTGCATACGGTTCAACTTTAAGGGTCTACTTTTATAAAAAGTGCTTTACCCATATGCCTCATATGCTATTATTATTGTGCATTAGAGGATTGATGAATCTAATTGCGTGCATTATTACAATACTTTTCAAGATAACTAAAACTGAAAAAGTAAATAGTCTCCTTGCAATGAATAGGCAGATAAGTAGGTCTTAGAAGTAGGTCTTAGAACAATTTATTTTATGCCACTGAGGTATACAAATACATTCACTGATTCTTCAGTCAAATGTAAATTAAAAAAAAGGAAATTAAATTTAATTTGTATTGGATAGACAACCTTAAATGTCTCTGTGCTGCTTCAAACTTTTTTTCATAATAAAAAAAAATATCTGTCTCAGTGATTAATCCATTTAGTTTATTCCCTATTATAAAGAGGCAATTTTGTGTTAGTAAAAATATACAATATTACTTGTACAGTATTACTTGTACAGTGTGTTGCATTGCACCCATATGGTGAAATTGTACCCAAAAGAACTGCTATCTAATAATAAATAGATTGTGTATTGCCGTTTTACTTTGTGTGTGTGTTTGAAGGCTAAGGTTATTAAAATATCATTTGGTTTGATTAGTATTTTCTGTCATTTTGCACCCTTATCTTCAGTCTGGTACAGCTGTAGAGGTCCTTCTCCTGCACTGTAATTGTTTATTCTGATTTCTCTGCACTCTGCAAGCTTCTCACAGTGTGTATTGTTAGTTGCAGCTTGTACTAATACAAATAAATAAATAAATAAAAATCCATTTAGTGGGACATGATTCTTTTAATAATGCTTGAAGTGAAATATTAAAAATGCTAAATTCCTTTAAATAACATGAGGGATACCCTTAATCATAATGTTAAGTGGCACACCTTGTATAGAAGCAAAAGTGTCCCAAAGAAAATAATACCATTTCAATTGCTGCCCAGCAAATTAAATGTTCCTGTCTGCCTCCTGCTGTTAGTAAACAAAGGGAAATTCCATTGGTCATACCAGGCTCTCATCCTAGTTTATGATTAGGTATGGGTTATAAGGGGATGCCATAAAAAATACAAAAAAATGTCCTCTGTGAAACAAAGAAGCCAGAGGTTGATTTAAAATGGTTGTAAAGGGAGAAAGTTTTTTTTTTACCTTAAAGTGATTATAAACAAACTGTGTTCTTCTGTTTAGTGTGGTCAGCTTTTAATAGGAAAGCAAGGGGACTAGCAGGAACACCATGGATTTCACACAAAGGAAGCGATACAAAGAGAATAGATTTCTCATACAAGTACAAGGTACAGCAGGCACATATCAGGAATAAGAAATGCTGGGGTAACGAACGTTTTAATATACCCATGCAAGCCCAAAAAGAAAAAGAAAATCTAGTGTGGTCTTGCATAAGTATTATTTGAACAGTGTGCCTTATTTCATAAAACATAACTAAGCCACCACATTCTAAAAATGGCAAAGAGACTTTTCAGAGATGCCTTGTGAAAAAAATATCTTCAGTTCACAAGATTATTAAACATTTCCACTGATGTATTAAAAACACATGTACAAAGCAAACCCATTATAATAAGAAAAGACAGTACTGTCATAAATAACCTCTATATTATGCGTCCTCCACCTTGCATAAACAAAACGTTGATTATATAACTATAAATAAAGCAACTTGTAGAGTGAATAGGCTTTTTTTCTAGTGCATTAAAGGCTTAGTCCACCTTTCCAATTATGTTTCATGTTACAACCATAATTAGGGTAGAACATGAAGCATGGTCGTTTTCCCCAAAGCCTCACTCTCAAAATGTCTAACACTTAAAGCGGTTGTAAACCGCTGAAGAAAAAAAAAAAAAAGCCTGTAAGACAATGGCATAATGTGCTAGTATGCATCACATACTAGCACATTATAAAATACTTATCTTAGAACGAAGCCCTTCCAGTGTCACTCACTCACAGCTGAGACAGCTGACATCTTCTCCCGGTGTTTCTTCTGGGTTTGCGGGCTCCGGTGCACATTTTAGGAGATATTCAGAGTGCATGCAGCTGATGACGTTACTCCCGCGCATGCACACGGGCTCTGAAGGCTTACGGTGCTAGACCTTCAGAGCCCATGCCGGAAATGGCAGTTCCCATGCACATGCGCCGGAGTAAGGTCATCGGCTGCATGTACTCTAAATATCTCCTATAATTTTGCAAGTTTAGGAGATATTTACAGTACCTACAGGTAAGCCTTTATTATAGGCTTACCTGTAGGTACAAGTGGTGTAACAGAGTTTACTAGCACTTTAAATGAATCACGGGGTGCTTCTCCCTGGACCATCCTGTATATAACTTAACATAGTGGTGTATTGTTCCATCCATATAGCCATACCAATGCACTTGGTATATAAAGTAACTTCAGATGGCTACACACCACAAAAAAAAAAAAAGTATGAAAAAAACATGTAAAACACATGTACAGGCAAATAAGGTGCGGGGTGCATAGAGGAGTTAACGAGTTTTGCATTAGTTCAGCGCTTACTCTATGCACCCCCTGTAATTTATTTGCCTGTACTTGTGTTTTTACATGCTTTTTCAATAAATTGGAATTTTTATGCAGTGAACCAATCAAAGTTATTTTATATATCCTGGATTTCAGCTGAGGATACGAGGATAGTGTGGGAAATCATATAGCAGACCGACTAAGAGCAGTGTCCATTTCTTCACACCAATGCACTTGTAGTTCATTGTGTACTTCCTCCGGCCTCATATCAGATAGTTTGTACCTCTTTACACCACTTGGGGCTGGGGTAAACTATAACAAACAGAAGTGTGTTCATTGCACTCATGTTGCACTGATCATAGCTGCAGTGCTCTACAGGCTAGAATGCAATATATAACAAATTTACATATTTTTATGTGGGTACACTCCTAAAATTTTGTAGCAAAGGGTGGAATATGCCTTTAAATAATCTCATATGTCAAATTTCTCATACATTTATAATGTCTAATTAAGCTATGGTCTACACCTCAGAAACTTCTGATATGGGAAAAAAACTAATTCATGTAATATTAACACAGTGTCAAATGGAGAATGTTTCTCATATAACGATCAGTAGAACATAAATCCACATGCTATGAAATACAGGAACAGATTGGATAACCATCCCCTGAGAATAGACATGAAGAAGATTCATGTATTTTCCACAACTGGGTTGCAAAAGATGATGATATCTACAAAAAATGACATTGCAGTGCCTGGGAACATGATTTTAGTTGATCCAAATGAGCTGACAATCAAAGACAAGTGCACTGATGTTGGAGAATTTGAGACTGGAGTGTATTTTAATTATGTGTTTCTGTTTCAAATAGGAAAAGAAAAGGTAGTTAAAAAGTCACATAGGTAATGATCGTCAGCACTGAAAAATTTCATATTTAACAGCTGTCCAAAGGCAAAGTGTTCATGTCTTCTAACAGTGGCAGGGTTTTGAAACTTTTATGAAGAGTTGGTTAATACAAAATGATCTGATCTGCAAACGTGAATAGCTGGTTGCTTCCAAAGCTATTCAGATTGAATGAATAAAACAAATACACTAAGTTCACATGGCAGCTGGAAACTGTAAAAACTGAGAATATATTCCACTGGGCAAGACTGAATGCCATAATTGAGGAGATAGTGCTCAAAGACCCTGTGCTTGTACTTTTAAACCCAGGAAACCTATGATTCCATATTCATTCCTCAAATCACCATGGCAAAAAATCTGCATTACATGTTTCTTTAATGCTCAGTGTGTTTGAAAGCAATTTTTTCAAGCATGGAATTTCAGCAGCTTTCTATAAGACAAATGTAATGTATTGGGGGTTTAGAAATAACCTGACAATACCCTTATCTAATTGAGCAAACAACCAGTGCAATAAATACTGATATAGCATTAATAAGAAACAATCCCGGGGCCCCATACAGCCTACCTACAGGGCCCCCTTCCCCAGCTGAAAGTGACAGGACAGTCCCTTTTTCTGTTGCATAGAAGAAGGAATAGGATGCACTTCAAGGCGTCCTGCCCATTCACATGCTGAAGCATAGTAAGTTTACTATGCTTCCGTGATGAATGGACACAGGAGTGAAAGAACCTTACTGTGTTCATTCAGGAAAGGAAGAGGCTAGTAAATTACATATTTACTAGCCCCTTTCCCCACTCTCCATCCAGAAATATCACCCTGTGTGCCCGTAGCAGCTGCCGGCAGGAGAGGAGGGAAGCCGGAATGGCATAATGTGCTAGTATGACAATGGCATAATGTGCTAGTATGCATCACATACTAGCACATTATAAAATACTTACCTTAGAACGAAGACCTTCCACTTTCACTCACTCACCGCTGAGACAGCTGACATCTTCTCCCAGTGTTTCTTCTGAGTTTGCGGGCTCCGGTGCACATTTTAGGAGATATTCAGAGTGCATGCAGCTGAGAGGAGGAGAGGAGGGAAGCCGGAAGCATTGCAGGGGAATGTGGCACACAGGGGGGCCCCGGACAGCAGATGGAAGGGATGCATGTGCTTGAACCAGTGCAACTGGAGGAAATAAGAAGAGGAGAAGACCATACAGTGGTTTGACAGGACAGATTCCACTCAGAACAGGCCTCGCCATGGTCGACCAAAGAAGTTGAGTGCACAAGCTCAGCGTCATATCCAGAGGTTGTCTTTGGGAAATAGATGTATGAGTGCTGCCAGCATTGCTGTAGAGGTTGAAGGGGTGGGGGGGTTCAACCTGTCAGTGCTCAGACCATACGCCGCACACTGCATCAAATTGGTCTGCATGACTGTCATCCCAGAAGGAAGCCTCTTCTAAAGATGATGCACAAGAGAGCCCGCAAACAGTTTGCTGAAAACAAGCAGACTAAAGACATGTATTACTGGAACCATGTCCTGTGGTCTGATGAGACCAAGATAAACGTATTTGTTTAGCGCTGGTAGATTTGCGATCTACCATATGTTAGGTAAATTTAGTAACTTGTTCGTTAAATATGTTAAGTTTGCCTCTGTTCCTTGGCTGACGTTGTGTGTTTCCAGACTGACCGGTGGGTGTCGCTGTTATCACTAGTCAGTGTTGGAAAGGCAACGTGTCGAAGCATATGTATGCTCTTCTGTCCCGGAGACAACTCGGTGGAGGTGGTCCTCTGAGTTGCATTCTGGGCGAGGGTATTTATGGGACAGACGCCATATTAGGGGGTCGTTTTACAGCCACCTGCTGGCCCTATTGACCGACAGGTATGCGTTAGAGAGCAGTCTTGTGGTCCTCCGTTCCGGAGGCCCACGCTTCTATGGTGCAGGGGTGGGCCCAGAAGCTTGTCTGGGGCCTACCGCAGCAGCCGAGGAATGGTCCTGAGCTGTCTATCCAGAAGAGAAGAAGCTGGACAACTGAGGAGATCCCAGGGGAGGACCCGTCATGGAAGGATCACACAGCATGCTGGTCTGGAGAGGGGCCTGGTGACTCGGTTGGAGGACGTATCCTAAAAGTAACTATACAGCATAGTGTTGCCGGATTGGCTTAAAGATTCAAGCACTGTGACTGACTTTCACTACAAGAAAAAAAACGGTACATCCTGTGGCAGAGGACCGTACAGGTTTATCCCAAACAAGTCTGTGGCAGAGACTTTTGTTCATGCTGCGTACTGGCTGCTAGGAAAGTGAGAGAGGCCTATCCAGGCGAGCAAAGAGTGTATCCCACGAGGGGAGCGCATTCTATTATATTATCCAAATTCTACCAGGACATTTGTCAAGAACCTTATAAGAAGATATTTGAGTTTCTTCTGCAGTTTCCCTTCTGCCTCTTTCCTGCTACTTCCTCAGTAAATCGTTTAATAAAGCATTGAAAACGTATTCAAGTGTTGGTGCGTGTATCGTCCAGAGGTAAACTCAATGGAACCCTAGACCCGGTGCCGGTAAAACAGAGGGAAGGAGAGTGAAGGTAACAAGCCCGCTTAAACCAGCAGGGCGACCTAGTGCTACATGTGGGGGCGTTGGCCGGGATTTGTTGACTGTCAATTCTCGCAACCCAGAGAGGTGTTTTACCGGGAGTTTACAGAGAGAGCTGGACTTTGAAAAAATCCTTCAGGAAGAGAAAAGGTTAAACTGCAGGACTTTATTTCTAAATGCGTAGACGGTGGGTGCCAGTGAAGGCCCGGGAGCTACGTGACTAGAAGAACAAGCGGGAGGAGTCTACTCTACTTGTTACCGCGTGGGACGCGTGTGTGTGTTTGGCGCCAGAGGAGAGGAAAGGCCTCGTGATCGTGCTGAGAAGATCAGAGTGTGGTCATGTCTTTTCCGGCGATGCAGCCAATGATGGGACCAAGAATGTTCCCTGTAAGCACCGTGATGAATACTGTGCTATCTAGAACTCTGCTCACAGATACTGGAGTTTGTTTGAAGCCGCAGGGGAGGTTTGTCCTGTACACCTCAGGAGATATTGATGGACTGGGTATGATCTGCCACCGATGTGAAGGATTGGCCGTACATCTCCGTCCGTTTGGCTGATGTCCGCAATGTGGAGAGTACTTGTTTGTGGTGGAGCAACCTACCACATCGCCCCGTGCTTATCGGATAGATTGGGCAACAGTTATCGCCACAGTAGAAGCTGCTACCGATACGGAGAGAGAACGACAGGCCACCACTTCGCCTGTTGTTGCTGACAATGTTCCGGAGAGAGACACTGCTGCTGTTGTCTCGTCAGGGGACATTACTTTGATTTCTGCGTCCACTACACCTACTCCTGTTGTGCCTACTCAAAGGAAGGTGGGATATGTGAAGGCTTCCCGCGGCCGTGGTCGAGGCCTACCCCAGAGGTTACCTGAACTGGAGCTACCAGAGTCCACGTCAGGAACGGGTAAGCCACTAATGGGGAATGTATCTGGGACTGTGAGTAAATATCTACCAGCAGAAGAGTTGGGAGACTCGGAATTAGAATCCATGTCGGATCTTTCCGGGGATGATGACCTATTTGAGACTATGTCACAAGAGCTGTTTTGGTCACAAGGAGAAGATGTTGCCTCTGCTATAACCCTGAATGGTATGCTATTTCCCTGAATGGACAGCCCTGACAGCCCTGAGTTCTGGGAAGACGTCACCCTGTGTGGAGCCACACAGTACTGTTACTGGGACTTTGCCAAAAGTTGCTAGTTCACTACAGACACCGGCTGGGTCTATGGTGAGCAAGTGATTGGATTCTTGTGTACCGCCTGGTATGGGGAGAGACAGATCTTTGCCCAAACTTGCACGTTTGCAGAGGATGTTAAACAAGCATGTCACTGCCGAGTATGGTTTGGAGTTCCCCTATGTGCCCCAGGATATAATGCAGGTGATTGAAACTAATGGGGAACTTTGGTACAGTGAAGCTGTTTGGGACTATTTGTCTGTGCCTAAGCCTTTCCGAAAGACTGGATGTTCTGCTAAGATGGATGTACGTTTTAGTGGATGTTTCATGCACTGGAACTTCGGTCGGCACATCTATGCTGTCAAAGTGGTTATCTGCAGGCCCGGAAAAGATGATGTTGTTTATTTCATTACCACTGTGGATAAAATGGGAAAATCACTGACATTGCCAGATCCCCGGTTTTATTGGTAATTCTGGACAAAAGAACTTTGCAAGTAGTTAGCTAGTTAGTGTCAGTGTAAAGAAATCTGCGTGGTCAAGATTTACATATGCTGCTCAGTGTTTTAAATCCAAGGACTTCTTTTTGCTAGCCGGATTTATTTTTTTTCTTTTATTGAAGAAATCATAGTACAGGGATGGACTCCTTAAGTTTATTCCAATATGGATAAAAGGAAGAGAGGCTCATTTTCTCTAAAAATGAGGCTTTGCTCCTAATATTGAACAGTGTATACATATGCGTGTGTGTTTAATAAGTTTTCCTTTTCAGGAATTATAGGATTTCCTATCAAGCTGGGAGGCTTTTCAGCTAAGATAGATAGTGAGGTTATGCACAATTGTAGGATGGTTTTGTTTGCGGATGTGAACATAATGTTTTATAGATGTAAGTCTTATAGTGTTTTTCTACTGTCTTTTCCTCTCTCTGTGTCTATCCAAGTTATAAGAAACTCAAATGCTTACTCCTAGGCTTGGGAGTTACTGTTACTGTTTTTGGACAGATGTTGGGGACAACGTCTACTGTAGTGGGGGGAGTATGTAGCACTGGTAGATTTGCGATTTACCATATGTTAAGTAAATTTAGTAACTTGTTCGTTAAATATGTTAAGTTTGCCTCTGTTCCAGCTTGGCTGACGTTGTGTGTGTTTCCAGACTGACCGGTGGGTGTCGCTGTTATCACTAGTCAGTGTTGAAAAGGCATCGTGTATGGATGCTCTTTTGTCCTGGAGACAACTCGGTGGTCCTCCGAGTTGCATTCTGGGCGAGGGTATTTATGGTACAGACGTCATATTAGGGGGTTGTTTTACAGTCAGCCACCTGCTGGCCCTCCTGACTGACAGGTATGCGTTAGAGAGCAATCTCGTGGTCCTCCGTTCCGGAGGCCCACGCCGCTACGGCACAGGGGTGGGCCCAGAAGCTTGTCTGGGGCCTACCGCAGCAGCCAAGGAATGGTCCTGAGCTGTCTATTCAGAAGGGAAGAAGCTGGACAACCGAGGAGATTCCAGGGGAGGACCCATCATGGAAGAATCACACAGCGTGCTGGTCTGGAGAGGGGCCTGGTGACTTGGTTGGAGGATGTATCCTAAAAGTAACTATACAGCATAGTGTTGCCAGGTTGGCTTAAAGGTTCAAGCACTGTGACTGACTTTCACTACAAGAAAAAAATGGTACATCCTGTGGCAGAGGACCGTACAGGTTTATCCCAAACAAGTCTGCGGCAGAGACTTTTGTTCGTGCTGCATACTGGCTGCTAGGCAAGTGAGAATGGCCTATCCAGGCGAGCAAAGAGTGTGCCCCACGAGGGGAGCGCATTCTATTATATTATCCAAATTCTACCAGGACATTTGTCAAGAACCTTATAAGAAGATATTTGAGTTTCTTCTGCAGTTTCCCTTCTGCCTCTTTCCTGCTACTTCCTTAGTAAATCGTTTAATAAAGCATTGAAAACGTATTCAAGTGTTGGTGTGTGTATCGTCCAGAGGTAAACGCAACGGAACCCTAGACCCGGTGCCGGTAAAACAGAGGGAAGGAGAGTGAAGGTAAGGATAGGATTGGATTTAGTACTATGGTGTGCCAAGTGGTGGATGGTTTTGGGACTACTGCAGGTTACGTATGGCAGCTTGCGGGACCGTAATGCTAATGTACAGGTGTACAGCTTGAATGGGAAATGGGCTCTCCGTAATTCAAACAGCTCTATTAAGTTGTATGGTGATGTGCCTGGCTGTGTGCACACTGCATTATTCTCCTGGGGGCTCATAAAGGATCCTAACTTGCGTTTCAATGATATTGCTTACAAATGGATCGCACGTGATGAATGGATATACAGCAAGGAGTTTACACTTTCTCCTAATATCAGATTATCGATCAAGTGAGGGCAAATATCATCCCATCCTGCTCCAATCCCAGCCCAAAGGGAGCTGACATATTGATCGGGAGTTGCATATTGGGAAGCTGTTCCAGAGATATTATCCCTACCCACCTGTGGGCATAAGCGTGACTCGGCCCATCTGGGGGCCGCCACTACAGGTGAGAGGCTGGGGGAAACGATCACCGTGGTCACTGCACATCGCACTTGGGAACAGGATTGGATGAATTATTCATAGACGTTTATTTTTTTCATCACTGCACTAGCACTTTTTTATTTTCTTAGAAGACTTTTTCTTCTCTTATTTTTTGGGAGTGTTATCAGAAGTCGCACTCATATGTCTTTGGACTACACCGGAATATTTTTATATCACTTTATTTCAAGATATGAACTCACAATTAATTGAAATATTTTTTCTTCACTGAACAATATTTTATTTATTTACACGTTGCACTATATTAGAAAGTATAATTATATGTTTGTTATATTTAATTATTACATATGTGAATTGCATGCTCGTGGAATTTTTGCACATTATATTTGTTATGAATTTCATTATTATTATTATATGCACATTGCACTTTGGTAGAAATTTTATATTTTTCCAGTCGCATTGAGTTTTGCATTTGTGAATCGCATACTCGTGAAATTTATCAATCTTAGTACTATTCACTACATGTTGCAATTTTGTTTGAAGATTATAGTTGTGAAGTGCCTACTTTATGTTTATTGTTTCTTTTAGCTATATTTCTGGATCACGCACATTGCACATTGCAATCGCACACGTGTGAACATGGATGCCATCATGATCATTCTTTAGTATCCGGTTGTTTTTCACATGCAATATTGATTGGATAATTTTGGAGACACTATTTATGATTTATTTAGTACACTGTGTCACGTAAGGTTGGATTCTCCATCAAATTGGGTGTGAGATTGAATTACCTTTTTGTGCTTGCACTCTATATGTACACACTGTTGTAGGGAGCCTTACCTGTTTACTTTTACTTTGGACGTATTAATTAATAATTTTTTTTATGTTGGGACCGAGGTAGCGTTACATATTTTCTATCATAGAGTGAAGGTAACAAGCCCGCTTAAACCAGCTCCACCTAGAGTTAGTGCTACATTTGGTTCAGATGGTGTCAAGCGTGTGTGGCGGCAACCAGGTGAGGAGTACAAAGACAAGTGTGTCTTGCCTACAGTCAAGCATGGTGGTGGGAGTGTCATAGTCTGGGGCTGCATGAGTGCTGCCGGAACTGGGGAGCTACAGTTCATTGAGGGAACCATGAATGCCAACATGTGCTGTGACATACAGAAGCAGAGCATGATTCCCTCCCTTCGGAGACTGGGCCGCAGGGCAGTATTCCAATATTATAATGACCCCAAACACACCTTCAAGACGACCACTGCCTTGGTAAAGAAAATGAGTGTAAAGGTGATGGACTGGCCAAGCATGTCTCCAGACCTAAACCCTTTGAGCATCTGTGGGGCATCCTCAAACAGAAAGTGGAGGAGCGCAAGGGCTCTAACATCCACCAGCTCCGTGATGTCATCACGGAGGAGTGGAAGAGGACTCCAGTGGCAACCTGTGAAGCTCTGATGAACTCCATGCCCAAGAGGGTTAAGGCAGTGCTGGAAAATAATGGTGGCCACACAAAATATTGACACTTTGGGCCCAATTTGGACATTTTCACTTAGTAGTGTACACACTTTTGTTGCCAGCGGTTTAGACATTAATGGCTGTGTGTTAAGTTATTTTGAGGGGACAGCAAATTTACACTGTTATCCAAGCTGTACACTCACCACTTTACATTGTAGCAAAGTGTCAATTCTTCAGTGTTGTCATATGAAAAGATATAATAAATTATTTTAAAAAAATGTGAGGGGTGTACTTACTTTTGTAAGATACTGTATCTTATTACAGAAAGAGCAGTTTTAGCATCATTCCAGTCCAGTCTTCTTTTTTATCCAAAAAGAAGTTTTTATTGAAAAACAAGTACATACAGTCCAAAGATTCTTCAGGTAAGTTATACAAAATAAATGTGCACAGTTCCAGAGATACATTTGAGCATGTACAATGATATAATCCCCACAACCATATACTGCATTTACTATGTCCATCTCCTCCCTGAACCCTCCCCTCCATCCACAGCTGGCAGGACTTTCAAGCATTATTCAAATCTAATGCTGGGTATAAAACTGTGTCAACCATTGTTAAAGCACAAAAGCCTGTCCATGACCAGGTCCTCTGGAGCTAGCCCAGGAGTTCCAAGCCACGGCTCCCACAATTTTTCAAATTTACTTGAACAACCCCTGTGTTGGTATATAATTTTTTCCATTCTCAGTGTATTACCTAGTACGGCAATCCATTCTTTGACTGAAGGGGGCGTTTCAGACTTCCAGTGCACCATGATCAGCTTACGGGCCATAAAAAGGGCCCTACCGAGAGCCTCCCTGACATGTGGGTCCCACTCCAGTTCATCCAGTACATTCAAAATGCAGTGTCTAGGGTCCAAAGGAATCAAGACCCCAAACACTGCACCCAGCACTTCCACCACCCCCCTCCAGTATTTATGTAATCTGGGGCACCTCCACAACATATGTATTAAATCACCGTGATCTCTTTTACATCTAGTACAAGTTGGTGTGGAAAGCAGACCCATATTATGTAGCCTATGAGGTGTATAATACCTTCTCAGGAGTGCATATAGTTGCGTTAGTCTATGTGTTACATTCAGTGAACATATTGAAACTGACTGAAGAGCCTCCTCCCATTGATCCTCATCCAAGGGCCCATCATCCAGTTCCCACTTTCCTTTTGCTGTCAAGGGGTGTTTTATAAGGTATTTGTGGAGTAAAATGCTATAGCTCTGGGTAATGAAGCCTTTAGAGGTATCAGCACCCTTAAGTAAATCGATAAGAGGAGTCGAGTCAGTATGCCATTCCGAGGTTTTTGATTGGGTTGTAAATGCATGCTTAAGTTGCATATAATAAAACAGCATGGAAGCCGGCAGTCTATACAGATTCCTCAAAGTGTCAAAAGATCGTAATTTCCCATCGCTTATAATTTGCTTTAAATAAAAAATACCAAACCTCTTCCACCTCTCCGCATGCTGTAGTTTAGCCATCTCTGGATAGGATTCATTTCCCCAAATAGGACTATATTCATTAATACCTATCGCCTCCTGTATATACTTAATTTTGTTCCATACTTTTTGTATAAGGGCATACGTGGGGAAACTTTTATGAGGCTTTCCAAAAGTTGAGGCCTCTAGGGCAGTTGGAACAGACTTCCCACCTACCACATGGAGCATTAAACACTCTGAAGCACTAGGGATTCTGACTGTAGGGTCCCCCTCCATGACCATGGTACCTATCAAGTGTTGCATTTGCGATGCCAAGTAGTAAAGCCATGGATTCGGTAATGCAAGACCACCTTCATCTTTGGGGCGTTGTAGATTTTCTAGTTTAATTCTAGGCGGACGGTTCTTCCATATCAGTTCACGGAAAATGGCATTCACAATCCTGAATATCTTTAGTGGGATCACCACCGGTGAATTGTGCAGTATGTATAGCAATTGAGGCATCAGTACCATTTTAATTAGATTCACCTTGCCTGCAACCGACATACACAGAGCATTCCAGGTCTTGACTCGTAAACGAAATCGTGCCAGCAATGGGGAAATATTTAACTGACTATATTCCCTTATCTTAGGGGAAACCTGTATCCCCAAGTATTTAAAGGAATGGGCAATAGGTATATCCCCCACCTTCTCTACATTGAGTAGATGTTCATCATCTATCGGCATTAGGGCTGATTTGGTCCAGTTTATTTTAAGGCCCGAAAATTCCCCAAACCTAACCACCGTATCCATTGTGTTTCTTAGTGATTGGTCCGTATCTCCCAAAAGAATCATGGTATCATCGGCGTAGAGCATCACTTTCTCCTGTCTATCTCCATAACAGAAGCCGGTGATATCCTTGTTATCTCTAATCCGTATTGCCAATGGCTCTATGGCCAGAGCAAATAGCAGTGGGGACTTCCAGTCCAGTCTTCAGCGGGGCTTGAATTGCAGTAATGTCTCATACTGCACATTAGGGATGAGCCAAACACCGCCCCCCCCCCCGGTTCGGTTCGCAGAAGAAGAAATGTGTTTGAACATGCGAACACCGTTAAAGTCTATGGGACACGAATGTGAAAAATCAAAAGTGCTCATTGTAAAGGCTTATATGCAAGTTATTACCATAAAAGGTGTTTGGGGACCCGGGTCCTGCCCCAAGGGATGTGTATCAATGCAAATGTTCGGGAGCAGGGATTTTAATAATGCTTAAAGTGAAACAATAAAAATGAAATATTCCTTTAAATATTGTGCCTGGGGTGTCCTTAGTTTAGTATGCCTGTAAAGTAGCGCATCTTTCCCATTTTTATAACAGTGCCACAGCAAAATGACATTTCTGAAGGAAAAAATGTAATTTAAAACTGCTTACGGCTGTAATGTATTGTCGTATCCAGGCAATATAGATAAAAATACCTAAAATACAAAAAAAATGGCGTGGGTGCCCCCCCCAATCCATACTAGGCCCTTTAGGTCTGGTATGGATATTAAGGGGAACCCCGCACCCAAATTACAAAAAAAATGGCATGGGGGGCCCCAGGCACTATATACTCTGAACAGCAGTATCAGTGTTGCCAACCGCCCGTTAATTTACGGGCAGCCCGTAAAAAGCACCCCATTTTCGGGGCGCCCGTGAATGCCCGTTACGGGCAGCCGGTGCCCGTAAAAAATATGGCTGCGGGCCGGCCATGCAACTGCGCATGCGCCGTTCCGAAGCCTGCAGGACTCGGGAAATATCGTACGAGCTCGGCAGGCCGGCGCATGCGCAGTAATGTAATGACGCCGCCTGGCGCCATTTTTGAACAGAAGCCGCCGGCCGCCGCTCGTTCTTCAGTTCTCGGCGGTTCAGCGGGGGGGAGCAGGAGGAGCCATGTTACCGGGCCTGGCCACGGCAGGACGTCAGTGAGTGAGTGAGTGACAGAAGTAAAAGCCTCTGACCATCTCCTGTGCTCGCAGCCTCTGCTCTGACCATGATCTCCTGTGCCCACAGCCTCTGCTCTGACCATCTCCTGTGCCCACAGCCTCTGCTCTGACCATCTCCTGTGCCCACAGCCTCTGACCATCTCCTGTGCTCGCAGCCTCTGACCATCTCCTGTGCCCACAGCCTCTGCTCTGACCATCTCCTGTGCCCACAGCCTCTGCTCTGACCATCTCCTGTGCCCACAGCCTCTGCTCTGACCATCTCCTGTGCCCACAGCCTCTGCTCTGACCATCTCCTGTGCCCACAGCCTCTGCTCTGACCATCTCCTGTGCCCACAGCCTCTGCTCTGACCATCTCCTGTGCCCACAGCCTCTGCTCTGACCATCTCCTGTGCCCACAGCCTCTGCTCTGACCATCTCCTGTGCCCACAGCCTCTGCTCTGACCATCTCCTGTGCCCACAGCCTTTGCTCTGACCATCTCCTGTGCCCGCAGCCTCTGACCATCTCCTGTGCCCGCAGCCTCTGACCATCTCCTGTGCCCGCAGCCTCTGACCATCTCCTGTGCCCGCAGTCTCTGACCATCTCCTGTGCCCGCAGTCTCTGACCATCTCCTGTGCCCGCAGTCTCTGACCATCTCCTGTGCCCGCAGCCTCTGACCATCTCCTGTGCCCGCAGCCTCTGACCATCTCCTGTGCCCGCAGTCTCTGACCATCTCCTGTGCCCGCAGCCTCTGACCATCTCCTGTGCCCGCAGCCTCTGACCATCTCCTGTGCCCGCAGCCTCTGACCATCTCCTGTGCCCGCAGTCTCTGACCATCTCCTGTGCCCGCAGTCTCTGACCATCTCCTGTGCCCGCAGCCTCTGACCATCTCCTGTGCCCGCAGCCTCTGACCATCTCCTGTGCCCACAGCCTCTGACCATCTCCTGTGCCCACAGCCTCTGACCATCTCCTGTGCCCACAGCCTCTGACCATCTCCTGCCCGCAGCCTCTGACCATCTCCTGTCCGCAGCCTCTGACTTATTCCTACATCATGTCTGCAGTCTCTGAGGGGGAGTCGGGAAAGGAGTCAAGAGTGGGAGCGCCGCCGGGATCATGGGGTCACGGGAGAAGGCAGACGTGTGTGGACTGTGGAGAGGAGACCATAGGAAAACCAGAACCACCAAGCTGGAGCCATCTGACTGAGCCCTGCACGATGCACCTGAGAGGAGGTCAGTGACAGCACCGCCAGGCCAGTCTAGGGGGGTTGCTGATGTAAGGGGGAGTGAATACAATAATGTAAGGGGCACTGATATAAAGGTTTCCCCCTAAATTAGTAACTCCCCTTACCTTAGTGTATTCACTCTGCGGAAGGTGGCCTCTGGTCACCAGAGTGCCCACCACAGCAGAGTTCCTGGCATTCCCCTTTACATCAAAGTCTGCAGGATTGCCCCTTACAGTGCAAAGGGGAACTCAATCTGCAGACCCTGATGTAATTGGGAACTCTGATGTAAAGTGAACACAGTGGAATCTGATATAAGGTGGTCTCTGGTCACCAGAGCCTCCCCTCTACATCTGAGTTCCCCCTTAGATCATGATCTGCAGCGTTCCCCTTTACATAAGAGTTCCCTTTCACTGTAAGGGGGATCCCTGCAGACTCTGATGTAAGGAGGGAACCTAGTGCTAGCTGGGTTATAGTAACCTGACCTTCATGTCAATGGAGAAATATGTTTTTTAACTTTTGTTTAGCTTAAACACATTGCTAATAGCACTAGCTATATGTTTATAGTTCAAATATGTATCCTTGTACTGTTTAGCACTGAAAATAGTAACTTTAGGTACTTTTTTGCAGCGCCAGTAAAAAATGCAGATCTGCCAGTAATTTTCATGATTTTTGCCAGTAAAAAAGTGGTGCCGTTTGTAAATTTTGTCATCCTGCCAGTAAATTTCACTTCAGGGGGTTGGCAACACTGAGCAGTATATATACTATATGGCCTGCCCTATATACTGTGCAGAAAATTGGACCTTAGGTGTTAGTGGGGGATGGGAGCATTTTATACAAGTGGCTTAACAACCACTTTAACCTCCCTGGTGGTATGATTATGTCAGATTTTTTATGCTGAAAGCGGTACAATTGTTTTGCATGGAAATTTGGCGTTTTATGTTGTAGACCTATAATTCTTATGGGGCGTACACACGGTCTGACTTTTCGGCTACAAAAGTCCGACGGACGCCGATGGACCAAATCCGGCGGACAATCCGATCGTGTGTGGGCTTCCCCGGACTTTCAGCGGACTTTTCCAGTCGCAAATCTAACGGACTTTAGATTTGGAACTTGCTTCAAATCTTTACGTCGTAACTCCGCCGGACCCAGAAATCCGCTCGTCTGTATGCTAGTCCGACGGACAAAAACCCATGTTAGGGCAGTTATTGGCTACTGGCTATCAACTTCCTTATTTTAGTCTGGTGTACGTCATCACGTACGAATCCATCTGACTTTTGTGTGATCGTATGTAGGCAGGTCCGTTCATTAGAAAGTCCGCCGCAAGTCCGCCAAAAGTCCGTCGAAAGTTTGTCGGACAGGCTGTCGGACTTTTGTAGCCGACTTTTGTAGCATGTACGCCCCATTAGGAATAACTCACTTAAATCTGTCCAAACAAGAGTCTAGTAGACATCCTGGATATGATAAAGTTTGAAACACAAAATCATAAATTATAATATAATACATAATAATAATAAATAATAACAAATAATAATATAATAATAATAAATTGTATTCAATAAATTTTAGTCAATAATATAATCAAATCAAAAACACTGAAAATGTTTTTGTCCAAACAAGGGTACAATATTACCAGTCAAATTGCTTCAGTAAACATCCCGGGTATGATACATTTTGAAACATGGGACTGCACAAAGTCCGACGTCACAATCAGGACAATGGAACCTGGTATCCTTTCGGATTTTCTTTCTACTGTCATTACGCTTTGAGCAACAAACCACACACATCCTTGTGGATGCTGACTTTTTCTCAGTTGGTGGGATGTAGTCCATGAAGTGACGACCAGTCAGGCATTCCAGGTTGACAACGCCAGCAGCAAGACATCCAGGTCTATTCACAGCCATTGGTGTTTGGTGGTTCAGAAAGATCAGTTCGGCAACTTTCCAAAAGTCAGCATGAACCACAGGCTTGTCTCTCTTTTTTTAACAGAATGTAGGCATTCCATAAGCATTGCTCAAGAAGATGCCTTAAGATCTTCTTGTAATACTTTTTTGTTGTTTTCTCATTGCTGGATAGAATGTCTTGGCTTGGTTGGCTCTGGTGTTGTTGTAGTCTATCACCACTCATGGTTTCGTGATGTCTTTCTCACCTTTTGTGCGTACCATGACAGTGGAGATATTATGGATTGTATTCATTAGGCACACATCTTTTTTGTCACGCTATCGCAGTGCCATCATTTTGCCTTTCTGCCAGGCAACCATTTCTCCAATCTTGAGCTTCTTATTGCCAAAGATTGGTGGCATGTCACGTTGGTTAGCCCTAACGGTTCCATAGGCATCCATTTTGTTCTGCAGAAGGAACTCATAAACTTTAGGAGATATGTAAAAGTTATCTGTAGTTACACAATAGCACCAATTTAGCAATGGCTCAATCAGTGAAAGAACGGAAGTTGTTGCCATTCCATAATTACTGTATTTTGGGTTGAATTTGGTTAATTTCCCAGTGTATAGGACAGAATTCCAAATGTAACTAGTTGTCGATTCACATAGCATGAAGGGTTTGACACACTGGGAAATCAACTGTTGATGATCACTTACTGATTCCCCTTGCTGCTAAAGAAATTCGAACAGGATCCTTGTGTGTGTGTCCCCTCCAGGGTAATTCAGCTAGTTATGATCAGTTCACATTAGACACCCGCTTGAAGTGCTCAAAAATAAGTGTGTTGGAGAGGTAGAAAAAAGCTCAAAGTGCATTAACTTTTTAAACAGATAAAAGTTTAATAAAAAGTTGCACTTACAAAAAAATAAATAAAATAGCACAATAGTGTAAGCATGAGGTTTTTTGCACTCATAATTTTATTTCAGGACTCTTGTTTTTCAGACTTTGTTTCACTAGTTTGTTTCAAGTTTTTTTGTCATTTTTTATCAAATGTTTACACACATTTGGTATTTGCATATAAGTCTATGAACTTATACATTTTGTTTTGACAGCACACTTTACATTTAATACCACATGACCTAGCAATGATCTGGAACAGGCATGAAGGACTATATCAGATTTTTAGACTTCACTGTTTGTGTGCTGGTTCCAAATCAGTGACTTGCCAGATAGTGAAGAAAAGATCAGAATGCCCTAATGCCCTTTATCTTTAACTACTTGCTTACTGGGCACTTAAACCTCCTCCTGACAAGACCAACTTTCAGTTTTCAGCGCTGTCACTTTTTGAATGACAATTGCGCGGTCATGCAATACTGTACCCAAATGAAATTCACACAAATAGAGCTTTCTTTTGGTGGTATTTAATCACCACTGTGGTTTTTATTTTTTGCTAAACAAACAAAAAAAGACGGAAATTAAAAAAAAAAAAAAAAAAAATCATGTTTCATAGTTTGTTATAAAATTTAGCAAACAGGTAATTTTTATTCTTCATTGATATGCGCTGATGAGGCGGCACTGATGAGCATTGATAGGCTGCACTGGTGGGCACTGATAGGCTGCACTAATGGGCACTGATAGGCACAGATAAGATGGCACTGATGGGGACAGATAAGGTGGTACTGATGGGCACAGATAAGGTGGCACTGATGGCCACTGATAAGATGGCACTGATGGGTCCTGATGGGTGGCACTGATGGGTGGCACTGATGGGCACTGAAGAGCACTGATAGTTGTTACTGATAGGTACCACTGATAGATGGCACTGATGAGCACTGATGGGTGGCACTGATAGGTGGCACTGATGGGCACTGGTAGGTGACACTGATGGGCACTGGTAGGTGACACTGATGAGCAGCACTGTTGATGAGGCACTGATTGGTGACATTGATAGGTGGCACTGTGGGCACTGGTAGGCGGCACTGTTGTGCACTGGTAGGTGGCACTGGCAGGTAGCACAGGTGGGCACAGATGAGCTGATGGCTGCTCCCCTTGATCGGGCCCAATGTCCCTCTGACAGCCGCTGGCGGTCTGCTTTTTTTTCTCCTCACGCTATCAGCCGATTACTAGCTCTGTTTAAATCACATGATCAGCTGTCATTTGCTGACAGCTGATCATGTGGTAAGGGGTCGGGATTGACCCCTTACTCCAATCTGTGATCCAGCGAGTCTCATAGACTCGCTGATCACAGAGTGCACCGTGCGCGCCCTGCAGGGGGGGCGCAGGCTGCTCGAGCACGGGAGGATGTCTATTGATGCCCTCCCGGCAAAGTAGGTCCACGCTGTAACTGTCATTCAGCTATAGCATGGATCTGAAGTGCTTAAAAACCAGAAGTGGCAACTCTCATATTCCTATCCTCACAAGTTCACTTTAGTATGCTTTAATTTACTCTAGGCATACAGTCAGTGCTGTGTCTTGGCCTAGGCAGACAAGGCCCAGGTCTAGGATGGCACTTTGCGGGGGGGCGTGCCCCCGCACGAAAAAAGTCCCCCCACGAGTTCCGACGGCCGCACAAATAGAGTTCCCCATAAAGCGGCATAAAGTGAATGGCTCGGCTGTGCTCGGGTGGGGGGGGGGGCGGTCTCAGTTCACCTCGGCTGTGCTGTGCTCGGCTGTGGTGGGGCGGGTGGGTGGTCCCCGCTCAGCTCACCTCGGCTGTGCTCGGGAGGCGGTCCCCGCTCACCTAGGCTGTGCTCGGCTATGCTCGGGTGGGAGGAGGTGGTCCCCGATTAGCTCACTTCAGCAGTGCTCGGGCGGGGGCGGCGGTCCCCGCTCAGCTCATCTCGGCTGTGCTCAGCTATACTCGGGCGGGAGGGGGCGTTCCCTGCTCAGTTCACCTCAGCTGTGCTTGGCTATGCTTGGGTGGGAGAAGGTGGTCCCCGCTCAGCACACTTTGGCTGTGCTCGGCTATGCTCAGGCAGGAGGGGCAGTCCCCACTCAGCTCATCTCGGCTGTGCTCAGCTATACTCGGGCGGGAGGGGTCATTCCCCGCTCAGCTCATTTCAGCTTTGCTCAGGCAGGGGGGTGGTCCCCGCTTAGCTCACTTTGGCTGTGCTTAGCTATGCTCAGGCGGGCAGTCTTGACTCACTTGTCGGCTTGGCTGGGCTTAGCGGAGGGGACGGTCACAGTGATGTATCATGTAAGTAATGATGACCAGCAAATGTATTAGAAGAAGGATGCTGACCATGTCCTCAGCCCCTGACCATGTCCACAGCCCCGCAGCCCCTGACCATGTCCGCAGCCCCTGACCATGTCCTCAGCCCCGCAGCACCTGACCATATGCACAGTCCTGCAGCCCCTGACCGTGTCCGCAGCCCCTGACCATGTCCACAGCCCCATGTCTGCAGCCCCTGACCATGTCCGCAGCCCCTGACCATGTCCGCAGCCCCATGTCTGCAGCCCCTGACCATGTTCGCAGCCCCTGACCATGTCCATGCCCACTAATCATATCCGCAGCCCCTAATCATGTCCCTGGCCCCTGATCATGTCCGCAGCCTCTGATCATGTCCCCAGCCTCTGATCAAGTCCGGAGCCTATGATCATGTCCCCAGCCTCTGATCAAGTCCGGGGCCTCTGATAATGTCTGCAGTCTCTGACCGTCTCCTATACCATGTCCGCAGTCCCTGACCGTCTCCTGTATCATGCCTGCAGTCTCTAACCATCTCCTGTACGATGTCTGCAGTCTCTGACCATCTCTTGTATCATGTCCGCAGTTTTTGACCAGCTCCTATAGTATGTCTGCAGTCTCTGACCAACTCCTGAGGTGGAGCTCTAATAGGAAGAGGTGGAGCCTAAAGAGGAGGGGGTGGAGTTTACATATGAAGGGGTGGGTCTTAAACAGGAAGAGGTGTGACAAATTCAGATGGGGGTGCCCGATTTTAGTCTTGCCTAGGGCAGCACAAAATCAAAATACACCACTGCATACAGTATATAGAAATACAATGAATTAAGTTATGTTATGTACAGTGTTTATTAAAGATCATCAACTGTATTTCTAAATGCAAGTAGTGTAAATACATTAAAGTGGAACTTTATTTAAAAAAAAAGGAATTGGTGAACCGGCAGGATTTTTAATGCAGAAAAGACATACTTAGTAGTTGATTTACTAAAGGCAAATAGACTGCGCACTGTGCAGTTAAACTCTGCAAGAGCAGTTGCTCCAGAGCTTAGTAAATGAGCAGAAGCTCTGATGACTTCCACCATCCGAACATGTACAAGCAAAAATGCATTTTTTTTTATTTTCCTTGCATGTGATTGAGTATTCTTTGCAAAGTGAATTTTTACCTCATTTACAAAGCTCTGGGGCAACTGCACTTTTCAAAGTGCACAGTCTATTTGCCTTTAGTAAATTGACCCATTATAATTCTAGTAAATTGACCCATTATTATTTTTTACCTACTGGTCTGCAGTGCACATGCAGCTCCAGTGTACAAATTTACTAAGATGAATGAACTAATGTGCATGCTTGGTTATAACATCATCTTAACCCAGCCAATCAAAACAGCTGAATATTGGGAAGCTGGAAGAGAACTAGCCAATGACACTAGTGTCCCGGGACACCAAAGTCTATTGCAATTTCCTTTACAGCAGCACTCATGCCAAGAGAGGAATAAAAGGCATTTAGGGCCAGTAAGGTGTCTAATGTGTATATGCACATGTGCTGACAAAGAACATGCTCACAGGAGGAGAGCGTAACTAGGTGACCTCATCAACTGGCTTCTGATCCTTTGCTGTCCTATTCTGGGCAGGGAAGTGAGCTAGCTGTTTTGAAAGGATATTGAACATTAAGTCACTGAGCTAGCTGTCCTGTCTGGCAGAGCTGTTCAAATATCAGGACCGAATGGACAGAAATAAAAATATTTTGTTAAATAAAACAGTTCCCTTATATGTACGGTATTTCAATGGTGTATTCAGCTATTTGCCTACTGTTTAACGTTACAAAAAAAAATTATAATATAATCATCACTATTGTTTCATTACTATGTTAGAGATCCACGCTTAGGAGGATAGAGGTTGCAGCCTCCCTTAGTTAGTCCCCAATGGGGACTATACAAAATTTTTTTAAAGAGAGTAAGGGGAATGGCACTACCCTAGTATGGCACTTAGATGTATAAATATAAAATATATATATATATATACCCCTGTGTACTGTTACTTAAACCAAATATGTGAATCTGTACAGATTGTGCAGGTCTCTAGGGAGATATATTGTGAGTATGTAAATTATGTTTAAAGGTGCAATATAGCTTGATCAAAAGCTAGAAGGTGCATCCACCTTAATCATACCTCCCATTAACATGTGAACCAGTAAAGATATCAAACCTCTGACTTTACCATTGTGAGACAGTAAGTGACGAAAATGTCTTCACAATTGCAGTCTATGAGCAACCATACAAAATAAATTAATTCACATCTAAATCTTATAAACATCAACAGTGGCTATCAAACCATATGTGCAAAAACACAGTGATATTATGGTATATAAGTGTTCACTTTAGTAGTCCAAATCCCTAAACGGGCAAACTGGGCTTATGGTAAAAAAGTAAAAAAGTGCTTGTATAAATCAAAAAAGTGCTTCTCTAAAGCAAAAAATGTACGTGTATATGAAGGTTAATTAAATCATATAAGGTGCAGTTTCATATTCCGGCCTGGGACTTCCAAAAACCTTCTATATGCAGGTATATTCCACAGGGATAAAATCCAGTGACATCTGTGTGCATTAGATCTGGTGACTCAGGTGCTCCCCCAATGTGTCCCCACTCACCAAAAGTAGTCACCCCTACAGGGGTAATGCACATAGAGCGGGTAGCTGCAGATGGATTTGCTCCTCAGGTAGCCTTGTTAGTTCTCTGCACCTCCGTCAGACCGTGTCTACGATCCAGAGCCTCCCAGCATGAGTTCTGAGTCCGGGCACCTCCAGTTGTTTCACCTCACCACAGGTTCCTTTCCTCCCAGGGAAAACAAGGGACTTCCATAATGTAGTATACTCGGTTTATTAAAACAATTTTTAAACATCTAAAAACAATAGCAATAGATTCCAGTAAGGCAAGGACGCAAACGGTGGAAAGACCAGGAAGCCGGTCCTGTAGCATGCGTACCACCTGCATTCCAAGCCGAGCCTTCCGGGTATGACGTAAGAGCGTGGCTCCGCCTTACGCGTTTCATCATAGGACGTTTTCAAAGACGGTACCATCGCTCCACGCTCAACATCTCATATAGACCTGTGGGCTCCGTACTACCTCCCCTTCACTGGCGTTAAACAAATCAGCATCTAGAGGCGGTAACGAATACACCAACCAGGGGATGATCTCTAAATACATAGACGGAGCCACTTGTGTATATAAGTTCACAGACATAAGCATTGTAATGCCTGGCAGTTGTAAAATATTAACTATATGCGTACAACACATAATATCAAGTGCATATGATCCCCCCCTTAGATCAAGCCGCATGGCTAATCTGAATATGATGAATCATAGTGATATACATCTAGGGAGTCAGATACACTCAGACCGTATAAACTTGTACCAGGAGAAATTAAAAAATAAAAAATACTTAAAAAACATCATAAAAATGACATAAATGAAATATCGTCAGTGAGGATACTCTTCCTACCAATATGTATACAGGTAGAGATTGGCCATAACTCTACGCTAATCGAATATGCTCCTATATAAGGGATACCAATGCCCTATATGAATTTAAAGGGCTAGCTCCACGTATCCTTCGCATACCTAATTGGATGCAAGGTGACCATTATGTTGTTTTTTATGATTATCAACCAGAGGAGCCTAGACTAGCCTTGTGGTTGGTATATGAGGATATATGAGAGTATAATGTACAGAGAATATTATTATATAGGTGGATATCAAAAAAGGGGGGTTACTATGCATATATAGATCCATGCTGCTATATTGAGTGTTACTACGCCACGCCCCATTCATCCACAGACTCTCCCTGTTCTAGCTCATTGCAAATCCCCATGGTCATTTTTATGCGGGAATACACATCCAGCCCGGAAAGGGATGACCTCCAATATAATGGTAGTAAGCAAATCTCAGTTGTGCCAGTTAAGGGCTAACAGACTGCAGCACTCTGCATGTGAAATTATATCTATCACCACCCTATCGGCCACTTGAGTCTCTTTGGTGGGCCTCATCAAAATGTTTAGACAGGCTGTGATTGGGAAAACCTTTTCTTATATTTTTAATATGTTCCCTAATACGGACAAATAGGGGGCGAGTGGTTCTACCCACATACTGGAGATGGCATGGGCATTCGATAATGTATGTGACGTGTGTGCTCCGACATGTGATCAGTTTGTTGATATGGTATGTTTTATGATCAGTAAATGATTTAAATAAGGTCTTCTTTCTTGGTTGTCTTTTCGTGACTTTACAGGGTAAACACCTTTGACATCTAAAAAACCCTTTAAGATCAGGGCATATTTTGATTGGTCTCGGAGGGTCTATAGCATTACGTACTAGATGGTTCCTTAGACTGGGTGCCTTTCTGTACACAAATTTGGGTTTTGTGGGCAGGATTTTGGATAGAATGAGGTCTTCTTTAAGAATCGGCCAGTATTTCTTCACTATTCTTTCAAAGTCTTTGAACTGACTGTTAAACCCAGTTATAAAGGCTATATCCGTATGTTTCTGTCTGTGGACAATTAATAAAATGACATAAAATCGCATAATAAATCGCATAAATCGCATAAATAAGTGTTGACACTAAAAAACATTCAAGTCTTAATAATCAGCATCATGTGTATGTGAAAAAAAGTGCATAAAAAATCCTTTTCAATTGGTATATACTAAATGACAAAAAAAATCGCATGTGAAATCGCATAAATAAGTGTTGACACTAAAAACATATAAATCTAGATAATCATGTGTTGGTGCAAAAAGGGACATAAACACTACTTCATGTGAATAATTCTAAATAAAAATACATAGAATAAATCAGAAATAACCATCAAAAACATATCCTTATAAATGGTGCAAAACGTACAAAGTGCCAGTGCTTAAAGGTGATCTAGATATCGCAAATAAAACACATCAATCCAACGCAATATGGATAATAAATAATATAAATAAATGTCCCAATAATGGTGATATAAAATATATTGTGCTGGCCTGCGAAACAAATGACCAATGACATGCTAGTAAGTGCAGCAAACTTAAAGTGCCAGTGTAAAAGTCATTGAAGGTGCAAAAACAAGTTCAGGTGTATTCAATAAAACAACAGTGGGGTGTCTGGGATGCAATTCACTCAGTGTCCTCTTCGTGCATAAAACATTAGTGTCATTTATGTCATTTTATTAATTGTCCACAGACAGAGATTTACAGCTTTCTTCTGGTTAGTGCAGCACCTCCCCCCTTATACCTCAGTTTGATTTTGGGCTTATGTCTGACCCTTGCTTCAGTGCATGCAGCTGTCCAGTCGCATATGTGCGTTTTTACTATTTTTTTTTGAGTTCTTGCTTTCTTTTCTTTTTCCAATTGGGTAGCGCAGGAATATTCTTATTACATATCCGTATGTTTGTTCTTATTTATATTTTTATTCTGGAGTAGGATGTTTCTATCCATATCCATAATTTCCATTTTTAATTTCAGGAGTCTGTCAATTGCATAGCCTTTTTCTTGAAATCTTGCGATTAGGATATCAGCCTGATTATTGAAGTCTTCACGTGTGTTGCAATTACGGCGTATTCACAATAATTGTCCCTTAGGGACATTAGCCTTCCACCATGGGTGATGGCAGCTCGAGGTGGGAATGTACCCATTCCAATCGGTGGCTTTGAAGAATGTACGGGTATATAGCATGTCCCCTACTTTAAAGATCTCCAGATCCAGATAGTCTATCTTGTCATGGCTCCACTTTCCAGTAAACGTGATACCGTATCTGTTTGTATTTAAGTCTTCAAGAAATTTGTTAAAGCTGTACGATGTGCCATCCCATAATATGATTAGGTCATCTATATATCTCCTATACATCTTGATCTGGGGTATATCTTTGCTGTAAATGTACTTCTCCTCCCACATATCCATGAATAGGTTAGCTACTCTAGAAGTGTAGCGAGCTCCCATTGCGACACCCTTTGTTTGTACGAAGTACTTATTGTCGTACCAGAAATAGTTACATTCCATGGCTAATTTTAAGCCCTCTAGAATGTAACTAATTTGTTGTTGTTTCATCCCCGTGTTGGCATGTAGTGCTTTTTCGACCCCTGCCAGGCCATCCTTTTGCTCAATACTTGTGTACAGAGAGTTGACATCTATTGTCACAAGCAGCCAGTGTTCTACTCCTCTTATCCCTTGGAGCTCTTGGATAAGTTGCATACTATGCCGTAGGTAAGATTTGCCCTCCTTAACCAAGGGCTTCAGATATTTGTCCAGGTATTCTCCAAGCCTGGAGAAGATCGAATTTATCCCACTTATAATGGGTCTCCCTGGAGGTTTCTCCAGTCTTTTGTGAATTTTAGGTGTATAATACAACACTGGTGTTTTGGTAGAATTCGAAATGAAATACTCCGCTTCTTTGGGATTTAAAATCCCTTTACTTAGCCCTTTTTCAACATATTTCTTCAGTTTCTTCTCATATTTTTTCTTAGGTTTTCTGTTAGTTTCCTGTAGGTATTTTCTACGTTTAGGAGGTTGTTCATCTCTTCTTGATAATCTTTTTTATTTAGGACGACCAGTCCTCCCCCTTTATCTGCAGGCCTTATTACCACCTCATGCTTTTTCCCTATTTCTTTAATGGTTTTCCAAATATTCAGTGTTTTCTTATTATTATTCCCCATAGTTTTGATATCTTCCTCCACCATTTTCTTGAAGGTGTTGATGCATTGATTTCCTGGTGTTTTGGGGTTGAAAATTGAGTTGTTTTTAAGATTTGTCTGGATGAACTCTGACTCTGCTCTCCTTTCCTCTCCTATATTCATAGCAAAATGTTTTTTTTAAGTTAAGTTTCCTTAGGAACTTTTGAAGGTCTATATAGACCTCAAATTTGTCTAGAGGCTTATCTGGTTCATAGTTAAGCCCCAGTTCAAGCACCCCTAGTTCCTCCTGTGAGAACTGTACATTACTGAGGTTGAAGATCCCTTGGCCTAATAGTTTTGTGGTCTTTTTCTTCTTCTTGCCTCCTCTTCTTCCTCTTGTCTGTTTTCTCATCCTGTATTCCTGTATGTGGGTCCCATGTTCCTCCCCTGATGGTGGTCTCTTCTGTTTACAAGTTGTAAGTTGTCTTCGTACCTCTGGTGTGTGTTCAGAGCTTCTACTTCCCCCATACTCTGGTAGTTTCCTCCTGGGCCTCGTCCTCCATTCATATTCCGCCCTTTCCACCCAGAGTTCCTGTAAGGAATACAGGGTCTCCATCTCCCAGATGGTTTGTCCCGACGGGGGGCCCTGGGAAAATCCCTATTTTCCTCATATTCTCCTCTGTATGGGGGGCGATACCCCCTCTGATCATAACTCCTTAGTGCGGAGAACCTGTTGTATGTGGGTAGGTTATATCTATTATTTGATGGGGTTCTGTAGTTCGGAGGTTCTTGGTAGTCATCTCTTCTGGTGTCCCTTCTCCCCAACTGTCTGTTGGGGGTATACGTCTTTCTTGACTATAAGGTGGATTGATAGTTGGTTCTATTCTCCGGGGAGTGGCTCCTAGCATACCCAGTGGTGGGATTGGTATTGGTTCTTCAGAACTTTCATCCATCGAGAGATCTTCTAATTCATCTTGTTGTTCCTCCAAGGGTATTTGCCATTTATACACTTTAGAGTTTTTATAGTCCATTACATCTCTTTTAAATTTTTTCTGCTTTTTGGTCTGTATATCGCTATCATATTTTTTAATGGAATCTTGGAGGTCTTTCTCCTTGTCCTTATATTCTTGCAGATGGGCAAAAGGTAGGAGTAGATTTTTTATCTCTATTATGTTCGATTCAATCCCTCTCATTTTGAACTGTCTTCTCTTTATGATATTCTTGAGTAATTCCCCCTCACATTTATTGAAGAGGGCATACCAGTCCTTCATGAGGTCAGCGTTATCAATACCGTCATTAGGGTGTACATCCCACCTTAATCTTCTGGGAGTCATTTTCTCCGTGACATATATTTCTAAAGTGGAAATGTCCCACCACACCCTTAATTGTTTTTCTAGGGTATGTTTCAGTTGTTTCATCAGACTATGCATATCTTTATTATTAGTGACGTGCTCTTGGCTAAAAATAGCCTCTATATCTATATTCCTAGTATTCAGATATCCAAAGATGTCCATAGCAGCAGATGAATCACACCCTAAGGTGTTCTGTGTAAATAGTATGTTAGAGATTACATGTCGGAGCACACACGTCACATACATTATCGAATGCCCATGCCATCTCCAGTATGTGGGTAGAACCACTCACCCCCTATTTGTCCGTATTAGGGAACATATTAAAAATATAAGAAAAGATTTTCCCAATCACAGCCTGTCTAGACATTTTGATGAGGCCCACCAAAGAGACCCAAGTGGCCTCATCTTATATGGTATTGATTTAGTTCAAGAACACTGGAGGGGGGGCAATAGGGAAACTTTAATTTCCAGGAATGAAACCAGCTGGATATACCAGCTGGGATCCCTTGTCCCAAAAGGACTGAACTTAGACATTGACCTGAACTGCTTTATAGCAAACCCCTGAATACTAGGAGTAAGACGAATATTTCAAGGTATGGTCAGGTATAGGGATACACATCTAGCCCTGGGACACTCCAGCTTAAGGTTTAATACCAACCTGCATGACATGCTGGTTCACCCACATTTAATGGGAGGCAAGTTAGGGCCTTAGGGTGGTGATAGATATAATTTCACATGCAGAGTGCTGCAGTCTGTTAGCCCTTAACTGGCACAACTGAGATTTCCTTACTACCATTATATTGGAGGTCATCCCTTTCCAGGCTGGATGTGTATTCCCGCATAAAAATGACCATGTGGATTTGCAATGACCTAGAACAGGGAGAGTCTGTGGATGAATGGGGCGTGGCGTAGCAGCTCTCAATATAGCAGCATGGATCTATATATGCATAGTAACCCCCCTTTTTTGATATCCACCACTCATATACCAACCACAAGGCTAGTCTAGGCTCCTCTGGTTTATAATCATAAAAATAAAACATAATGGTCACCTTGCATCCAATTAGGTATGCGAAGGATACGTGGCGCTAGCCTTTTAAATTCCACATAATGGTCACCTTGCATCCAATTAGGTATGCAAAGGATACGTGGAGCTAGCCCTTTAAATTCATATAGGGCATTGGTATCCCCTATATAGGAGCATATTCGATTAGCGTAGAGTTATGGCCAATCTCTACCTGTATACATATTGGTAGGAAGAGTATCCTCACTGACGATATTTCATTTATGTCATTTTTATGATGTTTTTTATGTATTTTTTATTTTTTAATTTCTCCTGGTACAAGTTTATACGGTCTGAGTGTATCTGACGCCCTAGATGTATATCACTATGATTCATCATATTATTCAGATTAGCCATGCGGCTTAATCTAAGGGGGGATCATATGCACTTGGTATTATGTGTTGTACGCATATAGCTAATATTTTACAACTGCCAGGCGTTACAATGCTTACTGTATGTCTGTGAACTTATATACACAAGCGGCTCCGTCTATGTATTTAGAGATCATCCCCTGGTTGGTATATCCGTTACCGCCTCTAGATGCTGATTTGTTTAGCGCCAGTGAAGGGGAGGTAGTACGGAGCCCGCAGGTCTATATGAGATGTTGAGCGTGGGTACCGTCTTTAAAAACGTCCTATGACGAAACGCGTAAGAAGGAGCCACGCTCTTACGTCATACCTGGAAGGCTCGGCTTGGAACGCAGGTGGTACGCACGCTACAGGACCGGCTTCCTGGTCTTTCCACCGTTTGCGTCCTTGCCTTACTGGAATCTATTGCTATTGTTTTTAGATGTTTAAAAATTGTTTTAATAAACCGAGTATACTACACTATGGAAGTCCCTTGTTTTCCCTGGGAGGAAAGGAATCTGTGGTGAGGTGAAACAACCGGAGGTGCCCGGACTCAGAACTCATGCTGGGAGGCTCTGGATCGTAGACACGGTCTGACGGAGGTGCAGAGAACAAACAAGGCTACCTGAGGAGCAAATCCATCTGCAGCTACCCGCTCTATGTGCATTACCCCTGTAGGGGTGACTACTTTTGGTGAGTGGGGACACATTGGGGGAGCACCTGAGTCACCAGATCTAATGCGCACAGATGTCACTGGATTTTATTGCTGTGGAATATACCTGCATATAGAAGGTTTTTGGAAGTCCCGGGCCGGAATATGAAACTGCACCTTATATGATTTAAATAACCTTCATATACACGTACATTTTTTGCTTTAGAGAAGCACTTTTTTGATTTATACAAGCGCTTTTTAACTTTTTTACCATAAGCCCAGTTTGCCCATTTAGGGATTTGGACTACTAAAGTGAACACTTATATACCATAATATCACTGTGTTTTTGCACATATGGTTTGATAGCCACTGTTGATGTTCATAAGATTTAGATGTGAATTAATTTATTTTGTATGGTTGCTCATAGACTGCAATTGTGAAGATATTTTTGTCACTTACTGCACAATGGTAAAGTCAGAGGTTTGATATCTTTACTGGTTCACATGTTAATGGGAGGTATGATTAAGGTGGATGCACCTTCTAGCTTTTGATCAAGCTATATTGCACCTTTAAACATAATTTACATACTCACAATATATCTCCCTAGAGACCTGCACAATCTGTACAGATTCACATATTTGGTTTAAGTAACAGTACACGGGGGTATATATATATATATTTTTATATTTATACATCTAAGTGCCATACTAGGGTAGTGCCATTCCCCTTACTATTGTTTCATTGTCCCCAATGTAATTTCTTTTGAATGAGAAAGATTCAGCATCTATGAATACTTCAGTTATCAAGTGTTAATGTTTTTACCATTGATAGCTTTATAGACTAAGACATATTTTTGAAAAAATCGTAGGTTTCCCCAGGGGTTTTTTTAAGCAGCAAAACATAAATATAAATATATAAATAAGGTAAGTCACATATTCAAATGAATTAAGATATACAATAGATTTATTAAAATTACAGACTCTGGTTCACGTTTGACAAACAACGACATAAAACATCACTTATGGCCAAAGGCCCCCAAGAGGGCATGTATCCAATTGCATATACAGAAGTTGATATCCACATGGGGTATTCATGTGGATATCAACTTCTGTATATGCAACTGGATACATGCCCTCTTGGGGGCCTTTGGCCATAAGTTATGTTTTATGTCGTTGTTTGTCAAACGTGAACCAGAGTCTGTAATTTTAATAAATCTATTGTATATCTTAATTCATTTGAATATGTGACTTACCTTATTTATATATTTATATTTATGTTTTGCTGCTTAAAAACCCCCCCCGAAGAAACCTACGATTTTTTCGCATCTTTGTTTTTGGGTTGTGCAGCCCCGGGTACTCTCGTACATGTGTTCTTTCTCTTTTTTTGAGACATATTTTTGCACCTCCATCTTACATTTCTATTCAGTGTTTCTGAAAGCTGTATTTGATATTCATTGCATATCAGCCAGGAAAGTTTCCCTGGAGCACAGCTTAAAAAATACATTTTAGAAACATTTTACTTTTATAGATCCATATGGTGGTTAAAAAAGTTAAGCGCAAGTTAAATTTAAAACTTAAGGTTTTACAGTGTTTAAACCAGTATTGGTATAAAATCAATTAAATAACACCTGATTCCACATCTGCTCAACAGTAATTAACTGGCCACATGTTTCATACATTTCATAAATTAAAATTATCAAAATAATGGCTAAAGTAGGAAAAGCAGGAGGCACATCTTAAAGGAACTTGAAACAACCACTATCTGCACTGGCCACATGTTTCATAAATTTAATATAATAAAACCATTTAAATGATAGCAAAAGCAGGAAAATCAGGAGGCATGGCTTAAAGGAATGTGTCAGTACACTTTCTTCTTTGCCTGATAAGTGTTGAAAAAATTAAATCTAACCAAAGACATCAGATGCAAGTCAGAAGAAATAAATCCTATTAATATTCACACTAGATCCAACCTATAGTGAACAATAGTAGTATAGCATAGGGATACGGTACAGTGTAATATGATATAGCATAGTATACTGTACAGTAGTTTAGTATATTATAGTATAGTATATTATAGTGGTCCCAGATGGAGTTCAGAATGCACACCTGTAACTCTGGGACCTTTGGATTGTAGACTTATACTCATCATAAGCGGACCATAGAAACAATTCTACTGATAAATGTTATTTTACCTACAGGCACAAATGCATTCTCACTCACATCTTACCATTTTACATGTCTATTTGCATTTCCCATAATCTAGGAGCCTCTGTCTTTTTAAAATTTTTACATATTTTTTTTTTTATAGGAAATTGGTAAAAAAAATTAAATTAAACTTTATCCTTAGTAAAAGTTGTCAGGATTGTTAAATGTGTCTCCCTGCATTGTATATCAGCCTAAATGCAAAAAATATGTAAATGTCAAAATTAAAATGAATATCCTTATAAGCTAAACCATGGCAACTCTTTTGACATCAGCATGAAATAAGATCATTTCTGTGTTGTGCTATAATGACAGTCTGTACCTGGAAAGCTTCATTTGGATTACATGCAGTAGATGGATAGGAAACAAAATATAACCCCTGCAAAGACACTCAGGAAATATTGTAATGGCTTATTGTGAAATAATTTGCAATGGGCAAAGGGCTAACAACATTTATCATGGAACAGAAAGCTTAAGTTAAAGGAAAAAATATTAAAAATACTAACCTCCTCCCTAAAACAAAAAGGAAATATTTGCACATTAAGATTTAATGTACCCATGTCTTCATAAAGGTATAACTGAATGTCATAAAAAAAAAAAAAAAACAATGTGAAATGAATAAACCAAGTTACTATATGTGCGTTCTATGCACTGTTTTTTTAAAAAAAATTCTATATTAATGGTTTAAACATTGGTTAAAAACAGCTGGTTGGAATATATCTTGAGTGCAATGTATTTTGAACCACAAAGCATGATTCCAGCAAAAACGTTCTAGCTTTCAATTTTCTATGAAATTTAAATGACTTAGAATGAAATTATTCTTTTTTTTTCCTGTTCTGATAACCCTTATAAGAAAAGGAAATGAGGGAAAATATTTACGGGGACACACAAAGGTTCATCACCTCTCAAACTATTCTAGGGAATTTTTCTTTTTCGTAGTCTCTGACGTTGTACGGGACAAATTTATTTTTCTTCCTGTTCTGACAATCAGCTTATGGACAGGAAAAATTCAATTCCTTAATTGGGAAAATAAATGGTTTTAACAATTTGACATACTGTATGTTCTAATCCTTTCATGCTCTATCAAAAAAAATAGAAAAGTTTTGGTTGGAGTTGGCTTCTGGGTATCTGTAAACACAAAGGGTGAATTTACTAAAGGCCAATAGACTGTGCACTTTGCAGTTGCACTCTGCAATTGCAGTTGCCCCAGAGCTTAGTAAATGAGGGGAAGCTCTGCTGACTGCCATCATCCAATCATGTGCAAGCAAAAATGCTGTTTTTTTTTCTTTTCCTTGCTCGTGATTGGGTATTCTTTGCAAAGCTAAGCCTTACCTCATTTACAGTACTAACCTCCGGAGAAGCTGCACTTACAGAGTGCAATTGCACTTTGCAACGTGCACAGTTTTTTTTGCCTTTAGTAAATCCACCCCAAAGAGTTTCAGTGGCTGTTTTTTCACTGTATACTTTTAACTGGAGAAGATCATAATCTCATTGAAAACTGGGATTGTCTCCCTTTCCCAACCTTTTGTAAACTCATCCAGATTTCAATATTACTTTTAAAGAAACTGGGGAAAATGAACTGGAACAGCAGGCAGAGAAAGTAATGTTTATAAGTAAAGGCGTTTTCCAGCAGTGTTATGATACATACTTCCAGATTACAGGACTCCAGAGGAGCACTTCCCTTGGATGGATGTGTCAGGATGGACAAGCCAGTGGACAAGATGGCTCCTCTGGGTGGACTTCTGTGCATCTTCACAGGCTAATCCACATTCGTTCTCATAGACATAGGAATTGGACACATGCTAACACTTATGCGCATGTGAATATTCCTGCATATTCAAATGTGCACACCCATGCACATACACATGCACGTGGGTGTGCTCATGTGCACCTGTGACAGGTAGAGGTGCCAAATTGGCTATATAAACTGAACCAGTGCTCAGGTTTAGTGCTGCTATGTCTTCAGCCTTCTGTATCCTGAGAACCTGTGATCCTGTATCCTGTTTCCAGTTACTGACCCAGCTCATTTGATTACTCCCAAAACTCTGCCTGTACTGACTTTGGCTTGCCTCTTGACCACTGCTTCTGTCTGCTCCATTTGCTACTGTTCCACTGATTGGCCCCCTGACCCAGCTTGTACCTTGACCATGCTCCTGACGATGCCCCTGTACCTGATCTGTCTTGCCAGTGTATGACCTGGTTTGCCTGACTCTATTATTCCTCCTGCTGTTGCCAGGACCTACCTGTCTACTGGCTGTGTCTGCTTACCCACTGTCTGCTAACAGTATACGCTTTGCCTGCCTCCTATTGCCAGTACTAGGCTGCTTCGGTCTGCTGCTCACCAGCTGCCACCCTGCCTGCCTAATTCATTGAAAATCTCTGGTGACTATCTTGCCTGGCGTGGACACCTGCTCTGCTAACAAGACTTACAGGTACTCATACTCTACTGCACAACCTGTAAGAGAAACCTACTCTTTCCTTCCTCAACAGGTACCTTCCTTTAATGTTGCTCCTAAACCAGCGGGGCTCTGTCCTCACCCTACTCCCACACTGCGTGCACACCAAATGACTCTAAAATTATTCTAAAATAAAATACCCACTAAAATTTTGTGGGATTTCAGTATCTAATAGGATTCTTGTCCTCCCCAAGATGGCTGTCTGGTGCCCATAGCAAGGGGAAGTATTCTTTAATAGGCTCCTGACAGCCTGAAGAAATGACACCTTCAGGCTAGAGGAAATACCATAACACAACCTTCACCTGCCTACAAATTAAACATTGGTTCCTTTTTTTTCCTTCACTCCAGTTTTGATAAATAAGCCCCAAAGCTCATTCTGAAAAGGATGACTCAGTTGTCAAAAGCATATTTTTTTTGTCAAATGTTGTTTGTCAGAGTGTGTTGGTAGTGGTAATCAAAATGAGGTTATCCCATTAAAGGCTGCGTTAGTTCTAGAACCACATCTAATTTTATATGACTGCAATATTTTTTTCCTCATATTTCTATTAGCTAGCACTTGATGCATGGAAAATGCTGTTGGGTAAGTGTGTTGGCAGACTTTCTAAACTAGAGCTTTGTAAACAAGAGCTGCAAGCAATCAAGTTATGTCTGAGCAGAGATTTGCTCACACTAATAAAGGTATACTATGCTGCGGTAGTGAAGGGGAATCTTCAAGGTACTTTTATAAAAAGCTACATATGCTCCTTCAGTAAAACAAGATGAAAGGACACTTTCAGTAGTATTTTTATTTTGTAAGGCATTGCACAGAAATTAAGATAAAAAGGGTGGAGTGGTTTAATAATAATAGTGCTTTAATAATGTGTCTGTACCAGGCGCTGCTTTAAACTCACTTGATAGAGCTGATTGCTTAGGATCCTAGCTGGCTGCCTTCACATGACCATTTTTTTTTTGTGTATTGGGCTACAACAAACTTTACAGGGTTTTTCATAGAGAAAAATATACCCCATATAAGAATTAATAATTGTCTGGCTGTCTCTGGCTTTCGTATTTTCTGAGACACTGACTTGAATGAAGCATGCAGATTGGACAGTGAAGTCATAATTTCAGATTTATGTATCCTATCTAGGTCTGTGGGGTCAATTCACTAAAGATTATTACATGTGATATTAGTGGTTTTAAATATCACAGTGGGGTTGATTTACTAAAGGGAAATCCACTTTGCACTACAAGTGCACTGAAAGTGCACTTGGAAGTGTACTTGTAAGTGCAGTCGCTGTAGATCGCTGTAGATCTGAGGGGAAGCTCTGAAATAAGGTAAAGCTCTGCTGATTTTATAATCCAATCATGTGCAAGCTAAAATGTTGTTTTTTATGTTCCTTGCATGTCCCCCTCAGATCTACAACAACTGCACTTCCAAGTGCACTTGCAGTGCACTTCTAAGTGCACTTGCAGTGTACTTGTAGTGCAAAGTGGATTTGCCTTTCGTAAATAAACCCCCAGTGTGTTTTTTTTTTTTTATCACTGTGTACATTTTTGAGGGAATGAGTAGGGTACTACATAACCCTTACTCATTCACATAGGGAGGCCAGAATCTGAGAGACCCACCCACAGGCCCCCACAACCACCAGACGAGGATAGTGGAGGAGAGTCTTTTGTCCTCATCAACATAGGACAGGGTGCTTTTCCAGAGGGTTCCCCTCCTGCCACGGAACTCCCCTCATGTTGAGGGCATGTGGTCTGGTATAGTTCAGAAGGGGGGCTGTATTTGCCCCCCTCTTTCCTATCCTGTCAGGCTACATGCTCGACTAATGGTCTAGTATAGAGTTTGGGGGGGGATTATGCTTTTTTTGTTTGTTATTTTTTTGTGCTTGACTTAGCCCAAACCTGGGGGGTCTAGTATGGATTTTGAGGGAGCCCCCAAGGGCACTCACTCCCTTTTGTTTACATTCACCTATCATCTGGGAATCCCCAGCTGACAGCTAAACGAGCCGGGATTAGTCACTGGATGTTAAGATGCTGACGAGTGCCTGCTCTTTGATAACCAGTAGCCATGAGCTGTCACATTCAGCAGCAGTAGTACTACTGCTGTTAAATGTTACACTTTCCGCTGTAGCCAGAGGTCCAGTCTGCGATAAAGTAAGGCATTAAAAAATGTCTTAAATACCACAAAATAAAAATGAATGCATGCTTTAATTAATGAATCTTTTTTAGTGTATTGCTTACTTCTGAGATAAATACCACAGTTATTTTAATGGAAAAATCCACGTGGTATTTATCTCTTAGTGAAATGACCCCTATGTCTGAAAAAGGTCTGAAACCATAGGCATATCATGATAGTCAGGAAACTAGTATTTTCAGGCAGAAAGGTCAGTGATGTCACCCTGTATGTTTTTCTTAAAATAGTTTTAATGTAAGCTGCTACATGTCTGACAGTAAAAAAGTTAAAGGATTGGGGCGGAGATAGCCTGAGACAATGATGGACGCGCAGTAGCGGAGCTCCAGCATCAGCGGGCACACAACGGCTTATACCAGACCATCTAGGCAATATTTTTGCATCCTATATCAGCGCTCCAGCTTGCTGACACTGGAGGTACACACTCCCAACATGCCTAGAAGCAAGAAGGAGGGGAACCATCCCCAGAAACTCACAGAGTTTTTATCCTTCGGACCTAAACAAAATGGTTCCGGCTCCTCATTCACCCCGTCATCTGGAATCTCTAATCGTTCCTAACAGAAGGGGAAACCGCAGAAAAGGAGCAGCCCACCTGAATGCTCATATACCTCACCAGCTACATCTTCCTCTGGTAGCCCGGAGAAACACGATTCAGGATGGATGCTGCGGATGAAGAAAATGAGGTGGGCTCTCTCCATGATTCAGGGGATGACACTAGGGAGCTTCCAGACTCCATAGACCAATTTCTCACTAATATTCAGCCTCTGGGCTTCTGGACACAGTGCTTAAAGAAATGCTAGTATCATTAAGAAGCTCACTCCACTCAGACATGGTGTCCTGTGTACATAAATTCAGCATGGACTTACAATCTGTCTCGGATAGAGTGTCTCACGTAGAGAATAAAATGGGGGAGTATGCATCCACAATCAATGATTTGGTGGGCGCTAATGAAAGTAATGAGGAAGACATAGAGGCGATTAAGGCTTAAAATGGCAGACATGGAGGACAGATCCAGAAGGAATAATGTCAAGATCAGAGGTGTCCCAGAAACTGTCTAGCAACAGGATCTGTGCAAATATGTCTCCCAGCTTTTCACTGCAGTATTACCTGATATGTCAACCCTTGACTGCACAGTGTATAGAATACACCGTCTCCCTAAGCCTGCCTATCTCTCTGCTAATGTACTGTACCCAGAGATGTCATTTTGAGACTCCATTTTTACCACACTAAAGAAAGGCTAATGGCAGTGTCCCGACAAGAACCCATCACTGTACTCCGACTTACAATTCTACACAGACTTGTCTCAGTACACCCTTCAAAAATGCAGGAACCTAAATACTATTACAAAATGGTAATAAAGTGTATATATATTCCTGCGCTACTAAGTTGGAAGAGAAAGATATATAAAAACTGCTGTAAGCACCGAATAAGGGTCAGACCATACCTGTAAGGAGATAAAAACAAATGGGGGTTGGTGCTACGCTGTTTAGAAGAGAACCAAGTAATCAGATCAAAAGAGAAAGAATACTGCTAAAAGTAGCAGTACAAATAAATTAGCAGTGTAAATAATAACCACAGTGTGCGGTGAAGTGACTGGTAATAAAGAGCAAAGTGAAAAATAGATGTGGAAACACAACAATAATTCTTCTGTAGACAAAAAGGGGTGTACTGCTAAAGGTAGCAGTACACATACAAATGCATAAATAAATGAACAGAAATAGATCAATAATGTAAACAATATCCACAGTGGGTTGTACGGTGACTGATTTCAAAGTGCAAAGTGCAAAATAAAAAATGTTGAGACACTAGAATATTTCTTCTATAAATAAGATGAGTGTAAATATTAATGTGCAAAACCAGCAGTCTTCCAGTGCAAAGTGCAAATAAGTAAGTGTAAAATGGCAATACAGTCCTTTCTTCTGTGTGCAAAGGACATCAAGGTGCAAACACAAGGTGCCAAGGAATAATAAACTCCTCTTTGTGCAAAAACACACACTGGTAGCAATGGCCTCTTACAACAATGAGGATACTCACATAAAATCATAGAATAATGCACAAAACTCCACGGCGAGCTCATCTGCCAGCGTCAATACAGGTGCCTTTCCGTCCCTATGTGTGGCGTCACGGTCACGTGACTTCATCAGGGCATTTTTTTGGCCATCAACGCCAAAAACCCTAACCATCCAGCCAAACGAAGATGACTATGGAAGGAAGCTCTTAAACATAATTGTCACATGTTATGTGTTCAAGAGATGCACTTTCACAACCTGACCCCTCATAAATGCATACACCCCAAGTTTCCATTCATATACAACGCCAATGCGGAAGCAAAAACAAAAGATGATAGCAGTGAGAGACACAGCAGCTTTCCGGCTCCACAAGGTCATGTGTGACCCACAGGGTCAATTTATAATCCTGGTATGTGAGATAAATTCCAGTACCTACACTGTGGCAAACATCTATGCACCTAATACCAAACAAATAAGGTTCTTCCACAGGATAATGAGGAAAATACATTTGATACAGAAAGGTTTGTAGACACTGAAATATTTTGTTTCGGAATTTTGTTTTCGTCTGAAAAATACATTTATTTAGTTACTCCCGAAATTCATTTTTATCTATTTTTTTTCGTTAAAAAATGCATAAGTCCGAAAATCCAAAATAATTAAGGTTGAATCTGTCATTGAATGCTTACGGTGTCTGTCGAATGTTCTAAGAAAATTTTTCGGAGCAGCTAAACTGTACGCCGCTGCAATCGTACATTTCCGGTCAAATGTTCTGCCTACAAGCTATAGTAGGATTCTAATGTTGTATGACACTAGTAATAATTGTATTTATTAATTATTATTACTAGTCAACCAACATTAGAATTCCTCTATAGCCTATGGGCGGAGCATTTGACCATAAATGTCCGCTCGCTGCGACTGCTTCGTCGAATCTTCATGTCGAATATTTTCTCTCTATGTCGAAAAATCTTATAATAGATTTAGGTTAGGCACATTCGACCTTTTTTGCCATTGTCTCTATAATGTCAAATCTTTTCTCTCTATGTTGAATCTTTTCTCTCTATGTCAAATAATCTTTGACTAATAGAGCTAAGGTTAGGCACATTTGACCATAGGTTCGATAAACACAGATCACTATTGTCAGCGTCATGTCGAACCTTCTACCTATATCGAACTGTTGTCGTAACGAAAACGAAAATAAAGCATTTGTTTATGTCGGATCTTTTGGTTTTCGGATTCTGCACGTTCATTATCATTTGTTAAAACGATAACGAAAATACCCGAAATTCAGACGAAAATGCATTCGGATGAAAACGAATGCACATGTCTAAAGGTTTGTTGATACTATGCTGGGACTTCAATATCACCCCAGACCCAACAATAGACTCTACCTCCAAGCCTAAGAAGTAGGCAGCAGCATACTGAGACATTAATCTCACAAACTGATAAGCTCGAAAAACAAAACATGACTCATACATCCCAGGTACTGACTGATCAGCTAACACATCTCCACAACGAACTTAGGCTACTCTTTCTGGAGGACTTTGAAAAAGCCTCAAGGAGACTTAAATTGTCCTACTACACAAGTGGTAATAGATCAGGGAAAATGCTGGCTAACAAACTTAGGGGCCACAGATACAAAACCCAAATCCCCTTCATAATACATCCCACCACACACACAAAACAGAACCATCCTCAAGCCATAGCAGACGCCTTCAGCCAATACTACGGTTCACTCTAATATCAAAGACGATCCTACTGCAACACAACCGACCCCAGCTATTATAGAAACATTTCTTGAGAAAATCAAACTCCCCGAACTTACACATGAGCACCTTGATAACCTAAACTCTCCTATTACTGCTGAGGAGGTGAGAAAAATCATACTATCTCTCCCAATTAACAAATTCCCAGCCCAGACGGATTTACAAGAGAATGTTACAAAACGTTCCAAGACATCCTAATCCCGCATCTAGTTGGAATCCATAGCTCTGCTGCTGCCTCCTCCTCATTGCCCTACTGAAACCAGGGAAGGAGCCTGATTTCCCACAAAATTCAACGCCTATATCATTGCTTAACAATGATATTAAGATATATGCAAAACTATTGGCTATGAGACTGGTGGACATCTTACCCTCTCTTATTGATATCGACCAGTCTGGATTTACCAGAGGATGACAGACAGCTGATGCTACCAGACGTTTGATAAGTGTGATACATCTAGCCAGGGTGCACAGAAGGCCTTCTCTGCTCCTAGCATTGGACGCAGAGAAGGCGTTTGACAGGATACATTGGCAATTCCTGGCACAGGTGTTGAATAAGTTTGGTTTCGATGGCTCTATATACAAAGCCATAATGGCTCTTTACACCCACCCATAGGCTCAAGTTTATATCTCCGGGGCACTGTCTACCCCTTTTACAATTACCAACGGAATTAGACAGGGCTGCTCTCTTTCCCAACTCACTAATTTTTAATCTCTTAATAGAGCCACTAGCCTCCTACATATGATCACACCCACAGGTGATAAGAATAAAGGTTGGTACCAGATCCCACACCATAAGTCTCTTCGCTGATGACATAATATTAATGCTCACAAACCAAGGAATTTCTCTCCCCTCCGTGCACGAAGCACTGTGAACATTGAATGTATTTAATGAGGTATCATACTATAAGGTGAATTAAACAAAATCCTATTTTTTGAACCTAGGCATCCCAGAAAAGCTCAGACACGATCTGGCGCAAAAAGTCTATTACATTTGGAAGAAAGAGGGCATCAAGTATCTAAGCATAACCTTGACTCCAAAAACAGAAAATCTTATCTCAGCAAATTATACACCTTTCCTAAACTGGAGAACTGGTTAAACACATTAGCACAGAACAAACTATCGTGGTTGGGCAGGCTTGCAGCTTTTAAGATGCAGATACTACCTAAACTGCTCTATCTTTATAGAACATTACCAATCCCAATTCTCAAATCTTATTTTAATTCATTACAACCAATACTAAACAAATACCTCTGGCAGGGAAAAAGAGCTAGATGTGCTTTTAGCAGGATGATTAAACACAGAAAAGCAGGGGGAGTGGGCCATGTACATTTACAAGATTACTACTTTGCGACACTTTTGCACAACTCCAACACTGGCTAATAGAAGATTCCAAAACACTATGAAATAGAACAAACGCAAATCCCTAAAGGGACCTTACATGACTTTCTACTGACTGCGCATCACAACAAATCTCTAGACAAAAAGCTAACACCCCCTATTTTAGCATCTGTAAGAGCATGGATTAACCTCTGAAATGATCAAAAATGGAGTGCTACAGTGACTCCCCTAAAATGTCCCATTAATGCACTTACCTAAGTAATTCCAGATATTAACCTATCTATTTGGAAAGAAAAAGGAATTACCTAAATGAGGTCATGGAAGGCTCGACACTTAAATTGTTTGCCACACTGCAGCAAGAATACCAACTACCCCGCACTGTGTGCGACCAGGAGTGAGAGACTGCAGCCTATACAGCATGAAGCCGGATCGCCCGCCTCTGAGGGATCTCGGAGCCCAGACTTGCCAGTTCTGCAAGTGGACCGGTCTGCACTTCAAAGCAACTGGAAGCTTCTGCGCTTCAGCTCATCCGGAGTTGCAACACAGTGTGGCGGCGCCATCTTCACCAGATAGAGACATCAGGAGGAGATTCCAGACAGAGCCTCACAGCTTTTGAGTCTATTGGGGTGAGAGAGCACCTGCCCATTTCAGTAGAGTGCACAGTATTCTGAGTGAGTTCTTTTACAGACTGCTGGTGAGACTTGCAGTTCCATGGAGGTGAATCTACTTCTTCACAGGCATCATACAGCTGAAATCTGGGGTTTGTTTGTTCCCTGTGCTGTAAGGTCAGTACTGTATTACACTCACATATAAGGAGGAATCTACAAGTGCTATATTTCTTCAGTTATCAACATACTATTTATTCTACCGTTATTTCTTCTCCTTTGCTTTGTGGATTACAAGTACTGCAGTTTAAACTACAGGATAGCTGAAGATATCTGAAGTCAAATAACTTTTACCATCTTCCTTTTCTGCCAAGCACTGCTGTTCTACTTGTAGTTTGAACTCTGAATTACAACCTAGGGGGAGTCATTGAGTACATGTTAGACATTACATTGTGTTATGGAATGTGAGGAATATAGTACTGCAATTGGTGTGTGTACTGAGGCAACAGTGGGAAGGTATTTAATATATGTCTTGAAAGATATTGAATATTTATCCCATTGTACACATGTTTACATATACTCCCAGTGTGATTATAAAGTTAACAGTTCCGCATATTTAAATTAAGTGATACCAACTGTCAATTATTGCTTGAGTTTATTCATATTGTTATTGTGTTCTTTCTGAGTGGTTCAGTGACATTGTGTGAGTTTCTCATTGCTAACATCCTATAACAGAATGGAACCCAAGGTGTCAGAGGTAAGAGAGGATCTGCAGAGTCAGGGTAGTCAGTGGGGTATAGAGTCAATCAGCAGCCCTCATGGGGGTACCGCTACAGGTATATCACTTATTTACTCAGGCCTACAAGAGAAGAAACTTTGTATAAAATCTCAATCTATGTTAGCTTGGGAACAGGGACTAGGGATAGAGTACATATCTCAACATCGGGAAAGAACGTTATCTATACCTCCACAAAAAGCACCAACCTATGGGAAATGCAACAAAAGATGTCACCCAGATGGTACTTGACCCCCCACCGCATAGCAAAAATCTTTGGAGATGCCTCACCAAGTTGTTGGATACTGTGCGGAAACACGGATCCAAAGCACTTTAATCTATATCTTATGTCACTGCCCAAAACTAAGAACACTGTGGTCACAGGTTGAGGGAATAATGGTGGATGTCACAGGTCTACATCAAATAATATTCCCAGGGATGGCAATTTTATCACTAGAAATACATTCTATGCCTCCACCCTTTAGAACTGTGATATCCCATATACTACTAGCCACCAGGTTATCTATTCTCCGACAGTCCCACTGATCTTGGATGTAATACATACTACCCACACCCATGGTACATATGAGGTTCTACACTCACTCCTCAACCACAGGGAAATATGAACATGTGTACAAACAATGGGCTCCATGGTGAGAATGGTACGCTCAGAGAGTATAATATTGATGAAATACTGAAAAGAACTAACTAACCTAGTTAAAAGAAGCAATAAATGGACATCACTATGACTGATTTTTATGTTTTATGTTTCTGTTGCTTACCATAAATTTTGTATAAAGGTGGTCACTGTACTTCAGCCAACAGACATCCTGGGAGATAAACAGTAAAGTGGTTGACAAAACCCAATGGAGTGGAATGTCCACAGTGACAAATTAGAGTGATCGCAGGTGGATGTTTATAGAACCCTTGTGATGAGACATAGGGCCTATGCAATACCTCTAAAACTAGAGCGTTGAAACAATTGATACCAAGAAAGCGGATACACACTATATTTAGAGCCTACATGGAGTTTAAGCGACCAAGGAATACTCATACTTGCAATGTAATGTATATTATGTTGATTTTCTTTTCTGTCAATTTAAACTTAATAAAAATTATTGAAACGAAAAAGTTAAAGGTTAAATGTTAAGGTTAATTTTTTTTTAAAAATGTGACCTATTGCAAGCTAGAATAAAGACTGTTTCTTCACACATTCATTGCTTTTTTTATACTATTATACCAAGTTTGTTTTGATTAAGGAGGTCTGAAAAATTCTTTGAAGCTTGGCAGGTTTTCCAAGCCACATAAAACAAGGTGTAAGTGAGTTCCTGACACTTGAATCCGATCAGCCTGAAACATTGCTTGATCCAAAGCAAGGTCTCTAAGAAACTATTGTTTATGGACATCAGACTGACAGATTTTCTTCTTCAAAATGTCTGAAATACATCCTCTGTTAACTCATGCATTACAAGAGGAAACATGGTGAAGGATCTGTAAAACAAAAAAACAAAAAAAAGCACACAAAAGAAAGGATTTAGTTTATTCTGGCTACAAGTGCATTCAAATATCTATATATCAATGGCTGCTTTTATAGCAATAGATCAATAAAGATAGATTAGATTAGATAGGATTAGATAGATAGATAGATAGATAGATAGATAGATAGATAGATAGATAGATAGATAGATAGATAGATAGATAGATAGATAGATAGATAGATAGATAGATAGATAGATAGATAGATAGATAGATAGATAGATAGATATAGTGACCTTTGTATAAACAATTTAGAACATCCTAAGCACTTTGCCAATAATTCTGCCTGATTTTTATGTCTCATTTATGCCTGCATTAATCATTCTAAAAAAGGTGATAACTTTTCCAATTTATGCCTCCAGGTCTTTTTTGCTTTAAAGAATATAGCAATATTTGCCATAAATGATCAACATAGGTTTATAGCTGTATCATAATACTTTATGCAGTTGAAAAAGATTTTCATAATGGAGACTTGGCAAGATTTCATTATCTTTAAGTAAAAATAGCTCAGACAGGACTGACCTGATTCAATCATGAGTCATTTCTAACAGTCCATCCTACCTATAATATATTTTTTATTTCCCCCTTTAATTAGTTTTAAGGGCAAATTCACTTTTAGCTCCCCTTCCCCTTTCCAGTTTAACCCACACTCCACACCACAAATGACTTACATCCATTTAACCCTAGTCTGGGGATTATTACTATGCAGTCTTTATGTGAAAAAAGCCTGTGCTGGGTCCTGTGCCACTGCCTCATTTATGCCTGTAACTGGTCCATTATCAGTTATATCATGTTAGGGACCCTCAAGTCTAGTATGTTAGTTCTCAGGACAGACTCCTTGGGGGTTATTTACAAAAGGCAAATCCACTTTGCACTGCAAGTGCACTTGAAAGTGCACTGAAAGTGCACTTGGAAGTGCAGTCGCTGTAAATCTGAGGGGTAGATCTGAAATGAGTGGAAGCTCTGCCGATTTTATCATTCAATCACGTGCAAGCTAAAATGCTGTTTTTTTTTTTTCCTTGCATGTCCCCCTCGGATCTACCGCAACTTTACTTCCAAGTGCACTTTCAGTGCACTTTCAAGTGCACTTGCAGTGCAAAGTGGATTTTCCTTTAGTAAATAACCCCCCTTGACTGTTTGTGGGGTGGAAGAAATTGGGTGCCAGTCAGACACGTTAACAGAGTTTATTGTAGCCAATAAACCTGAATAGAAAGGGTAAATGGCACAGGATATCCAAAAAGGTCAAAATGCAGGCTTTGTATCTTTACTCACATTCAATACAAAAAAGGATCTTTAAGCCAGACCAGCACTCTGTACTATTCAGACTGTAGAGTAGATTTAATGTAGGACACATGCTTCTTGGATGAACCACCAGAAGTTCCTTCAATGTGCACCAGCAGTAGTGTCTATCCAGCCCTCAGAAACACTTTTCCATTTTTCAGCAAGCAAAGTTTCATCCCTGTTGCTCCAATCCAGCTAATCTCCTTACTTGTACCTCTTCCCCTGGATATAACCTAAAATCAGAACAGCTGGAAGGTTCAGGCTTCAGACTTGGGATTCTCTATAGCACAACACACACCTCATTACCATACAGAGCCTCTGAGGCAACAGAGCCTTCCAAGGTCACCCCCCCAAATGTTTATACCTTTACCTAGCATACACCACTGATAATAAACCTTCCAGTTGTGGGCAGGGATTATAAATATTCATAATTCAGGTTAATTGGATTTTCTTACACTATTGCCGGAGACATTGCCCCACAGCAGGCAGCAGCAAACAATAACACTGAACTTAGGAAAATCAGAACTGACCAACTACAGCCCTATGGCACAAAATTTAGGCTGGGGACATTACTGCTTAGAGCAGGGTTGCTACACTAGCAATGTTTTTGCCATCTCAATAAACATGCATTTCCTGTGTATTTACCTATTTTACTCAAGGGTAACCCCTCTGTGGAAGTATAACACCCTTCTGGGTGAAAAGGTTGTGGAGCATAATTGAGAATCCTAGTGGGAGGAACATACCACTGAAATCCTTTAAGAGCCTTGCAAAACAGATATGCAATTCATTCTGGCATCAAGAATGCAATCTGAAATTTCAGTTTTGTGTGGAATTGGTATTTAAGTCATCTGTTTTTACATCACCATTGAGAGTTAAAAGTAACCTTGTCACAGGAAGTGACTTTCATTCTTATTTAACACAAAAAACTCATAATCTGCAGAAGGAAATATTTGAATTGTATTTCTGGCAGCCTCTGTGAGCCAACATTTTATATTTGCATATCTATCTGACAAAACAAACCTTAGCACTCTGATAGATGACCACACAACCACATTCATAAAAACAACTGTCAAAAGTGAGAATATTATTCATTTTCTGTAGCATAAATAAAAACATCAAATATCCTATATGGAATTTTGGCTTTCTTTTGAATAGTTAAATTATATGAAGATGTTGATGAAACTTTGTTTGGGAAGGGAATTCGGTGCACTAAACTTGTACATACATTGTGCTATTAATAGGTAGAGTAAAGCTGAAATAAATCTGTGCTGAATACACAGATGAATTACATACTGTAAATGAGATTCAGTTTACCTCCAAAAAGTTTGTATTTCTTTCCATTAATTTCTAAAATTTACACAGCACTACCATACAGCACAGCAAGCCTAAAGAGTTAACTTTTCTCTTCTGTAATGAAGTGCTAAAACTAGTTCTTTGTACCAGTTGTCATGTTTTTTTTTTACTTTTTTTTGCTTTTTCGTACTGGTTTTCTCTCCCCAGTCTGAGGTCTGATGTATGGCGAATTACAAGAGGCTGATACCAAGTCATTAGAGTCTAAGATTTGCTAATGTTCCTTCAGCTCTTATGTTCTTAGACATGTTATTTACGATTTCCCTCTGCATCTCCTCCATTAAAACTTATGTGGCACTTGCCATCTTTGCATAGTGATTGGTCCATACCTTCTGCTTAGATTTTGAACAGTCTTTGCCAACGATAGGCCTTCAAGTGGTTGTAAAGGCAGTGCTCACAATTACTGCCAGCCCCTCTGCTATGACAAAATATACTACACACTTTATTATTATTATTTACTAAAACTGGGGAGTGCAAAATCTGGTGCAGCTTTGCATAGAAACCAATCTGATTCCAGTTTTTTTTTTTTTTTTTTGGAAAAACTTACTTGAACAAGCTGAAGTTGGAAGCTGATTGGCTACCAGGCACAGCTGCACAAGATTCTGAGTGCACCAGTTTTAGTAAATCTACTCCAGTGTCTTTGTTTTTTAAAAATTCTCCTGCTAAATACCTTATTCCACCTCGCCAATCTGCGGTCACATGACGGCCTGCCGCTCTCCTTCTCCAGCTGTGGTTAGTGTATGAACTATGGAGGGAGGGACTGAGATCCCCCTTTGACATCTGCCGTGCAGTCATGTGAGCACAGATTGGTGGAATAAGGTATTTAGCAGGAGAATTTAAAAAAAAACAAAGACACTGTGTAGTACATTTTGTCATAGCACAGGGGCTGGAAGTAATTGTGAGCAGTAACTTTACTGCCACTCAGAACAGCGGTAGGAAATGGGGGGGGGGGGGCTCACACACAGGAGCTGACAGGCAGAGAGGGAGGGGGGAGAGGGGAGAGAGGAGAGCGTAATGACGGAGGCACGTAACCTGACCAAGGTATCCATGATTACTGTGGTCAGCACATACAGGGCGACACATGAATAGCCTGCAACCAGGGTTTTTACAGCATAGAAAGGGAAAAATAACACAGCACAAGCAAAAATAACAATCTCTTTAATATAGTTGTAGCGCACCACTCCCTTGGGAGCTGCTGGTAGTTCATTCCTTTTCGTTAGTATGGTTCTGTTACCCCCCTTTCTTGCACTAATGACACAGCAGACAGCCCAGAACAGTTAAATATGAAACTTTATTCTTTCCCTTAATTGCATGGCAGAAAGAATGTGCAATATGTACAGTCTGTATCCTCAGGAAGTATGAGCTGCCTCTAAAAACTTGATTCTTACAGGAATTGATTCCTGTAATGGTAGTTCTATCCTTTTCCCTTAATGAACCGACAGTGCTCCTCTGAAAGACACCTTGGGACTCAGATTTTTAAAAAGTGCCAGGTCTCACCTACCTATCTTGACTCCCTCGATCCAACCTGGTCAGTTCAGGAAAAGTCCGATCTACCGCATCCTCTTGACAGTCACTTCCTGCTCCGCATGTTCAGAACCATCCCAGCCTATAATGTCTGATCCATGACTCCTGGAGATTCTTTAGGAAGCTTAGTAAGTGAACCATCCAACACTGAGGTCTCTGAACCCTCAGGCCTTCAGGTTCAAGATCTGGTGCTATCCAGCGCTGAGAGCATTACACCCCCAGGCCTTCAAGCCTGGACCCCTGAGGGTCACATTCTTGCTGCTTCTCTGGATCACATTCCCATCTCCAGCCACCTCCTTTCCCGCATGGCACGTTCCCCTCCCCCGAGGGGAGAGAACCAGAGCTGCACCAGCCCCTACATGCTGTCTTTACATTGTTAGTAAGGTTGAATAAAGACACCAGTCCATCCAGTTCAACCTGAGTGAGTGTCTGTTCTCATCTGTAAATCATCTTTACTGTGTCCCGGGACCCCGAATCCTGGGGCAAAAACAGCAACCACAACTTCCTGATCACCTTTCTGCCCTTCTTCTTACATGCTCTTCTCCTTTTAACTATCAAAAGTGACAAATGGCCTCACTGGCCAATATAAAAGTTCAAAAGTGGGGGGAAGAAGGCCTGAAGAGTGAGCAAGAAGGTAAAGTTGCTATTTTCCTTTAAACCTTTGGGGATCCTTAGACGAATTAAAGAATGAGTGCACTTATTCTTTTTGGCCCTTCACCTGACCTAACCTAAACCCTCCCTCCTCAACAGAGATATACTTAACTATCCACTGTCCTGGCTGACCCTATTATAGCCCCAAAATCTTCTATGACAATGTTACTCCAGTCCTCAAGTACCCCCAACAGGTCATGTTTTCAGGCTCTCTATTATTTTGCACAGATGATTTGATCAGTTTTACTGCCTTAGTAATTACCACAGCTGTTTCATCTGAGGGAAATCCTGAAAACATGACCTGTTGGGGGTACTTGAGGACTGGAGCTGAAAAACATTGTTCTATGGGACAGTGATTCTGTGGGACTTTTATCCAGGACATATAGAAGTCCAGGGGGCACTAATCTGCAAGCAGAACCAGAATAGTTAAGATTTACACTTTTTTTTTTAAGTGTAAATCTTAACTACACTACTTGATGTAAACAAACAGTGGAACCGCTGTTTAAATGCAGCTGCAGAGTGGAAGGGTAGGTTGGGTTTGGTCAGGGGAAGGGAAAGGAGGGAAAATAATAAATGCACTTTGTTTTTTTGTTTTTTTTGTTTTTTTTTGAAGTTTAAAGTGTTTATTAAGGTATTAAAATAGACAACAATAAATTTGTGCTCACGCAGGGGCATATAGTGGAAAACAGATGTTGGTCAAATAGCAATTTGAAGTACCAGGTAGTATAACAAAGTATGGTCCACAGTAATTATTAATGTTTTAAACTTCAATGCGAAAATAGTGAACATAAGTAACAAGGAAGCCCTGTCCAGCATATCAAATAGATAACCTTCTGCCCTAAGCCACAGGCACCCCTTATCGAGTTCATGCTGTGCCCATGCCCAAAGGCTTCCGGTTACTCAACAAAATGAAAGTTCTAATCTACAGCTCCAGGCTGGTATCATATCATACATCTGGGCTTCTAGTAATGACATAACAGTTTCAAGGACCAACTATCATTACCTAATTCTATTTGGCTAAATTCTAGTCCTAATCAAAGGTGGGTAAAGCAATTTATAGAAACTTGTAACTTAACCAAAAATCATGAACTTGGTAGATAATGGTTATAATCATATAATTGCTGCTTCTCATCTCACCAGTATAGTTAGGTGAGGGAGAAGAGTCTCATAAAGAACATAAATAGAAGAGAGAAATAGAGAAAGGAAGAAAGGAAGGGAGGGTTAAGAGAGTAGATTAGGGGAACAGATGTCTGGGCTTCGAGGAGAGCCGGGTCAGGTTGTCAGATAGCCGTTCTAGGGAGCTTAACCACTATTCCGTGGAATATTCAGTAGTTAGAGGATCACGCCAATGTGACGGGCCCAAGGTTCCCATATATGTTTAAATTTCTCTGTTTTGTCTAGTATGATGTTAGATATTTTCTCCTGGTACATGATCCAGGAGACTTTCTGTTTGGCCTGGTGGAAGGATACTTTAGGAAGTTTCCATGCCCGGGCTATAGTAAGTTTAGCTCCTATAAGAATATAGTGAATTAGAATCTGATCGACTTTATGGAGTTTAGGGATTTTTTGATTTAAGAGTGCTACTGTTGGGGTTTGTGGGATTGCCCCGCCGGTGACTTTGTGGATTAGGTGGAAAATTTTGTTCCAGAAGCCTCTGGTTCGAGGGCACTCCCAAAAAATATGTAAGAGAGTACCCAGGTGACTACATCCCCTAAAACATAGAGGGGATGATTGAGGATAATATCTAGCTAATCTAGTAGGGACTAGGTACCACCGTGTCAAAATTTTGAGGTCTGCTTCAGTAAGGGAGACATTTAGGATCCCCTTGAAGGCTGATGTGAAGTACGTATGCCACGTGTCAAGGTCCCATTCAAAACCAAGATCACGTTCCCAGGCTACCATATAAGTCGCCTTCTCCTGTGGTTCCGCTAATTCTGTATATATAAGAGAAATTCCCCCTTTCATGTCCATAGCTGAGGAGCACCATTGTTCATAGGGAGTGGTAGTAAGAGGAAGCGATTCTTGAGGGAGAATGGAGAGTAGGAAATGTCTCAATTGGTAAAGGCGAAACCTCTCCGATTGGGGCATTTCAAGTTTTGATGTGCATTGGGTCAATGTGATGGGTCCATTAGAGTTACAAAGATGACCTATTCTATATATGCCTTTGTCAAGCCACCATTGGAACGCTCTTATGTTCATGCCTGGAGGAAAAGTGGGGTTATTAAAGATGTGAGCTAAGGGATGACATTTAGATGTTAGATTATTTAATTTATGCAGTGAGTCACACAACCTAAATGAATGTGAGAGGGTAGGGGAGAGGATTGGTGGTCTAGTTTTATGAGGGCGCCAAAGTAGATAGTCTATTGTGTAATTGGGAATGGCCTGCCTTTCCATCTGTATCCATTCCGGCTTTGGACCCCTAGAGTAAACCGCTGAAATTTGGTTGAGATGCGCTGCCTGGTAATACCACCAGAGATTGGGCAGCCCAAGACCCCCTCTTTTTCTTGGTCTAAAGAGTGTATTTTTGGGGAGCCTGTGGTTCGATTTATTCCAGATAAACTGGATAATTGAGGATTGTAGTTTACATATATGATATTTAGGGACCGGAATGGGAAGAGATCGGAATAAGTATCAAATACGTGGGAGTAGAGTCATTTTAGTCGCGTTCAGCCGCCCTAGCCATGACAATTTGTGTAATGACCATTGATCAAGATCTGTTTTTTGAACATGGGAGGGTAATTAAAGCGATAAAGCTGTTCTATAAGGGGGGTTAATTGAATGCCTAGATATGGGATAGAGTTAGAGCTCCATGCAAAGGGGAAATGTTCTTTGAGGTTATCAACTACGTGTAATGGGGTTGAGATGTTAAGTGCTATGGATTTAGCCATATTCACTTGCAGGCCTGATATCTGTCCGAATTTTTTAAGAAGTGATAAAACATTGGGGGTGGAGATGAGGGGGGAAGTGATAAAGAGAAGGACATCGTCCGCGAACAAAGCGCATTTATGAGAGGACTGTCCACATTTAACACCGTGGATATCTGGGTGATTTCTGATTGCTATAGCTAGATTTTCTATACCTATGGCAAAAAGTAAAGGGGATAAGGGGCAACCCTGTCTGGTCCCTTTGGTTATGGGGAAGGAATCAGATAGATGACCTTGGATCCTGATCTGGGCTTTAGGTTGAGAGTATAGCGCTGCGAGGAGGCTAATGAAGTGGGGGCCAAACCCCCATCTTTCTAGTGTCCCGAAAAGATAAGGCCATGTAATGGAATCGAAGGCCTTTTGTAGATCTATAGATAAAAGGTAACCTTCTTGGGGTGGGTTACCATCCCATTTTGATTGTAACAGGGAGATGACATCTACTGCTCTCCTTATCTGGTCCGGGCCCTATCTCCCCGGTATAAAGCCTACTTGGTCCCTATGCACATATGTCCCTATAAATGGGCCTAGCCTATTGGAGAGGATTTTTGTCATTATTTTCAGGTCGTTGTTCATGAGGGATATAGGTCTGTAATTACTGACCTGGCTCTGATCTTTACCTGGTTTGGGAATGACTGAAATATACGCTAAATTAGTCGTTGAATCTAATGGTGAATCTCTCTTTAGGGAATTGAAGAATCGGACCAGATAAGGAGATAAAACAGCTCCAAATTTTTTGTAATAAAGTGACGAAAAGCAGTCTGGACCAGGGGCTGAACCTATTTTACTTTCTTTTATTACCTCCATCACTTCCTCTATTGAGATAGGGGCTTCCATTATAGATCGATGGGATTCAGATATTTTGTGAAGGGGGATACTGTCAAAAAATTCATTGAGTTTTTGAGTATTCTCCTGGTTGGGATATGAGTACAGTTTTGAATAGAAAGAGTGGAACACCTCCAGGACTGTCTTGGGGTTTTTGTGTTAAGGACCCTGATAGGGATTTAATTTTGGGAAGAGCTTGGAATCTATGTCTGGGTGAAAGTTTTGAGGCAAGCTGTGGACCAAATTTGTCTGAGTTGAGATAAAATCTCCCCTTGACCCATTTTAAGTGTTTTTCTGCAGTTGATGTGAGGGCAGTATTCAATTCAATCCTGGAAGTGTCCACTTTAGCTAGTGAGGTTGAAATGGGGTGTTGTTTATGTTTTTTACAGGCGAGTTGGAAATTTTTTTGTAACTTTTTGAGATCTATTAGTTTTTCTCGTTTTAATTGTGATGCTAGCTGTATAAATTTGCCCCTTATTACTGTTTTATGAGCTCCCCATAAGGAGTTAGGAGCAACGTCAGGTGTGTCATTGAGGCGGAAATATTCCAACATGTCTTTTTCTATCATAGAACAATGTACAGGGTTGGAGAGAAAGGCTTCATTAAGTCACCATTGTGGAGGACTAGCTGGATGAAGGAAACCGCTTAGTTTGGTGGAGACCAAGGCATGATCAGACCATGGGACGTCGCTAATCGTCGCGCGAGATGCTAAGTGTATATCAGTGGTGTGTAAAAAAATATGGTCAATGCGTGCGTAAGTTCTATGGGGGGCTGAGAAGTGAGTGTAGTCTTTGGTCGTCGGGTTCAATTCTCTCCATACATCAATCATTCCCAATGAATTTAGGAGTTGAGCAATACAAAGGCTTTGATTGGGGGGTTGCTTAAGCTTAGTGCAGTTTTCTATCGATTTGTCAAGCATGTAATCAAAGGCAATGTTTGAGTCCCCTCCCATGATCACTTTTCCTTCCAAATGGGGGGAGAGAGCGGTAAGCATGGATGAGAAGAAAGCAGCTTGTCTCTTATTGGGGGCATAGTATGATATAATGGAGAGAAGTGTACCATTTATGTGGCCTTTTACCAGGATATATCTTCCTTCTGTGTCTTTAATAGTTTGAGTTAAGGAAAAAGGAGTGCGTTTCGATATGAGGACAGCTACCCCTCTTTTTTTGTCGTCCACATTAGCTAAGTAAAAGGTGGGGTAATTCCGGTGTAAAAAGGAAGGATTGAAGCTTTTCGGAAAGTGTGTTTCCTGTATGAGTACAATGTCCAACCTACTGGATTGGTAGCTATGAAAGGCTTTGCACCTTTTTACTGGTGAATTTAAACCCTGTGTATTGTGGGACGCTATTTTGAGAAATGACAGTGGGGGGGTTCAGCAGCCATGGACATTTTGTAGGGTATTTGGTGATAAAAAGCTGTTTCTTACCTGCTCTAGTAGCTTGAGTCCATTGTCCCAGAGAGTGTGATGTCGGCCTCGGAATGCAGGGTAACGGTCCTGGCCAGCTCTCCTCGAAGGCATCTGAGTGGGAGAAAAAGGGGGAGAGGGGAGGAAGAAGATAGAAAAGGTAGAAAGAAAGGAGTAGAAGAAATTGAGAAAAGCGGAATCCAGTGTATGAAGAACCCTGAATCCCGTATTGGCAGGAATAAACACCTGCCCTGAACCCCTGAAAATGAAGGGTTCAGAAAAACAAAAGCAGCCCTAATTAAGGCCGCGGTTCTATTGTCTCCAAGGGATTAAAATTCCTCTCGGCTACAATAGATGGAGTGGCATGTGTTTCCACTCCGGCCGCAGAGCGTTTGTAAAAATAAAGAAAATTAGAAATTGTGGGAGAAATCTCCCTATGACAACTACTTATTGTACATTATCAAGAGGAACATAATTTGCAGTCCAACTAACATTTTTTACAAACAGGTAAATGAACTTTGTATATTAGTTGGAAATCAGACAGATAAAGTATAAACTTTAAAGTATAAACTTTAACCGGGTCAGCTGCCTAATATGCTGAATGAATCTGCAATGAAGGGTAATAAAAGGTAAGAGTGGGGGGGGGGGAGGCAAGGTATGGGAGGAAAGGGAAAAGGGAATAGGGGATAAGGATAGTGAAGGTGGGTATGGGGACAATTAAGCGGGCTATAAATAATCTCAGGTTAGCGCCTCTGCCCGAGACCTAATGTAAACACGTTTGGGGCTTTCATGCATTGGAGGGATATAGTACTTCCAGTGCTTTAGGAGGTTCAGGCAAAATAACCAAAAGGCAAGGAGGGGGTTGTAGGGAAAACTGAGGAGATGTAATTGTAGTGGGTCTTCAAAAAGACTGTGGGTGTGTAGGAGGTGCTTCTACACAGACCAAAAAAATGGGATTTAGGCCAGTTGAGAAAATGTCAACAGAGTTCATCTAGGGGGCATGTATTCTCGTTGTTTCTTCGGTTGTTGTTTCACCCACAGTGGGGTAATGGGGCTGTTTGGAGGAGGTCTCTTGGAGGAAGCCGGTTGGTTCTCTGAGTTGTATGGAGGCAGGTCTTGAGATATAAGCCCAAGGTGGAGAAGCAGTTGCTCCCCCATATGGAAGTTCGAGAAGCTGTAGGATTTGTCTCTGTAATGAAATTGTAGACAAAAGGGGAATGCCCATCTATATTTAATCATTTTTTGCGAGAGGATGTCCAGAAGTGGTTTGAGTGATCTTCGTTTCTGGATCGTGGTTGGTGAAATATCAGCAAAAATTTGGATTTTGTTACCAAACAAGGTGATGTCATCTTTGTAGCGGGATCTTTTCATTACCTCTTCTTTTATACTGTAAAAGTGTGGTTTAACCACTATGTCCCGAGGACGTCCATCTTGGCGGGGTGGTTGTAACACTCTGTGTGCTCTGTCCAACTCAAGCTTGTTATCCGGGATGTCAGGGATAATTTCTTTGATTAAAGCTTGTATGGTTTCAGGGATGTCTGTGTTAGATTCAGGGATGCCTCTCACTCTAAAATTATAGCGTCTGCTTCTATTCTCCAAATCTTCAATTTTAGCTAGGGCATTTTCGAGTTGATCTTGCAAGGATTGAATACAGATGGTATGTTGGTTGGTACGTGCTGCAGACTCATCTACCGCCTGTTCAATGGCATCCATTCTTGCCCCTAGGCTCTGAAGGTCTGCTTTAATGGAGGTGGTAATTTGCATGGCATTTTGTGCAAGTCCTGTTGCAAGCATATCAGAAAAACAGTTAAGTAATTGTGCCATTTCAGGTGGAGTACTGGCGGTAATAGGGGAGGCTTGTGGGGAGTCTGCAATGCTATCCGGGGAGAGTAAGGGTTGCCGTTCTGCAGTCTGCTTAAGAGCGATTCAGTAGAAGCAGGGGATGCTATGTAGTTTTGGGCCCCCAGGAGATTACTCACTTGTGCTGTGGCTGGAGTGGATAAAGCTGGAGGGCACACTGAGCCCTGCTGATTCACAGTGTCTCCGCATGGAGAAGCTACAGCCGCCATCTTGGAAAGCACAGGGGGAGTTAGGCCGAAGTTCAATTGCCGGTTAACGTCCTTTTTCTGTTGGGATCCGGACATTTAAACTGATGCCCGGATCCGTGCGGGTGCGGGATCTGCTCCTCCTGCTGAGAATTGCTATACGAAGCAGTTGTGCCAGGCTCTGGAAGGCCGGAGCGGTGCGGAGCTCTCGGTCAGCGTGACGCTCCGGAAGTCCCGCGCATGCGCGATTGAAATGCACTTTGTTTTAAGGTGCATTTATCATTTAAATGATAAGTTCACTTTTAGTAACATGTTACAGCCATATTCAGGGTGTACCATGTTACTAAAGCACCTGCCCTCCACAATCTCCCATTCTGACAGAGGCAGGATCCTCTTCCCACACCCACTATCACAATTCAAAAACAGCACTGGTATGTGGGGCTATGCCCACACAGTCGCATCACTCATTCACAGAGTTCCTTGAATGAATGAATTATGAATATCATCAGCCATAGTGGCAGATGGCTTGCAGCTCTCAATGAACTGCAAGGGTGATGGTGAGTGCTGTCGTAATTGATTCTTCCTGTAACTGTCTGCCTGTATGGGGGATATGGGCAGACAACTGGCGCAGAGTCTTCACAAGCCTGACATTGCTCCCATGATCTGATGATCACTAGTGCAATGCTCTGCAGGCTCCTAGGAAAAAAAATACAAAATAAATGCATTTTTATTTGCAAAAAATATGCATATTTTTTTTAAATGTAACTTATCCTTAAAAAAAAAAAAAAAGAAGTAAAAGAAAAGAATTGAAGGTCTTATTGTTACCATAGGTTACTGCATACAGATCTAGGTGACTTGACCATTCAGGCCTACTGTACATTCTCTTCTCTTAGACTAGAGGAATAGACATTCTTATGAAAGGTTTTCCCATAAACATGAAGGTTTTTTTTATAGTTGAACAAGGATGTTCGTGCACTGATTATACACCCTTTCAGAAAAAATGTGATAGTTTGGGTAATTCCATTCTGCATGATCATTTTTTCTGCCAGGATCAGTTGGCCGGGGCTGTTTCCAGAGATGGTAAAAGGATTCTGCATCAAATTACAATCATCTGCCAATTCAGTCATTATCAGCCATATTAGACAATCATCATCATGTGTCTGTGGGTAGGTTTATGGTTTGAAGAGTCTGAAATATTTGTTTTTATTATAGCAATTCAATGGTTTATAGTGATGTTTACAGCTTGGACTTTTATTTGTGCCAGAGCTGCTTCTTTCTACCTTAGTGGGAATACAAAAGCAGCTTGGAGCAGGTTAATGAGGCTTATGCCGCGTACACACGGTCGGACTTTTCGTCTACAAAAGTCCGACAGCCTGTCCGACAGACTTCCGACGTACCTTCGGCGGACTTGCGGCAGACTTTGTTACGAATGGACTTGCGCACACACGACCACACAAAAGTACGACAGCCTAGTACGCGGTGACGTACACCAAGTCCGACGAGACTATAAAACGGAAGTTCAATAGCCCGTACGACACCCTTTGGGCTCCTTCTGCTAATCTCGTGTTTATCTCGTGTTAGTAGAAGTTTGGTGAGAGACGATTCGCGCTTGTGAGACTCGTATTTTTCAGTTCGTTTTAACTGTTGTTCAGTCTGTGCTTGTGAGGTTTGTATCTGCTTTTCAGTGCGTTTGGTCAGTTGGCATTGAGAAATCTTTGTTTTATTGGCCGCTCGTTCCTGATTTTCAGGTCGTTCTTCACAGGCCTTGCTGTTCTTCAGTGCGTTCTGTTTAGTGCGTTCTGACCAGCCGACCGTTTTGAAGCCATGTTACCTGTACGTACTCGTCGTCGAGCTCGTGCATTGTATGTGCTTGGTGCTGTAGTTTATTCTTCAGCCCAAGACCAGTCCATGAACAGGGCGAGGAGGAGTTCATGGACCAAGAATTGGTTGCTTCAGCGTGACCAGTTCTGTCACATGCCTTTGCTCCGTGAGATCCGTGAGAATAATCCTGAGGATTTCAGGAACTTTCTCCGGATGACGGACCCCGTTTTTGACCGTTTGTTGGCTTTGCTGACCCCCTATATCAGCAGGCAGGATACCTGCATGAGGCAAGCCATCACTCCGGAGCAGAGGCTGGTCGCTACCTTGCGGTATTTGGCCACAGGGAGAAGCCTGCAGGACCTTAAGTTCTCGACAGGCATCTCCCCCCAGGCTCTGGGGATCATTATCCCAGAGACCTGTTCTGCCATCATACAGGTCCTGCAGAAGGACTATATTAAGGTAAGATATTTTTCTTTTATTAGCATCACATGTTCTTTTATGTAATCTTTGATAATATAATGTATTTCTTGCTTCAAACACTACTTACCATCATTGCAATATAGTGTGAATGTCCCCTTTTTATCCTCACACATGCTGGATTTTTTTCCTGTTATTTTTTGTCATGCATGTATATTTTCCTTCAATAACCTTCCCAGCATGAAGTGATGGGAACATATCCACCTAGTCTACTCATTTGGAATGTATTTTGTTTGAGTGTATTTAGTTTGCTGCTAATGAGCAATTATCTAGATTTCACAACCCCCCCCCCCCACCTAAACTCACTCCAAATAGTTTGCTGCTAATGAGCAATTATCTAGATTTCACAACCCCCCCCCCCCCCCCACCTAAACTCACTCCAAATAGTTTGCTGCTAATGAGCAATTATCTAGATTTCACAACCCCCCCCCCCCACCTAAACTCACTCCAAATAGTTTGCTGCTAATGAGCAATTATTTAGATTTCACAACCCCCCCCCCCCCACCTAAACTCACTCCAAATAGTTTGCTGCTAATGAGCAATTATCTAGATTTCACAACCCCCCCCCCCCCCCACCTAAACTCACTCCAAATAGTTTGCTGCTAATGAGCAATTATCTAGATTTCACAACCCCCCCACCCCCACCCTCGTTAGAATTTGCTGGAATGTTCTGTGGTGTTGATTTGTCTAAAGCAAATATATGTGGCACTTTGCAAAATGCATGTGCACTCTACAAGTGCATTTGTTCCAGTGCTTTAGTAAATGAGCAGAAGCTCTGCTGATTTCCATCATCAAATCATATGCAAGCCTCAAAGTGTTTTCATTAATTGCCCTTGCATGTGATTGTGTACTCCTTGCAACATGAATGCCTTTTTACATTACCTCATTTACTGTAAGCTGGTTAGCAACTGCACCTGCAGAGTGCGACAACTGCAGTCTTGTAGCCTTTTTAGTCCCTAAATTCCTGCGTGTCCTAAAAGTAATTTTTTTTAGGGATTTCACAACCCCCTAAAATGTAATCAATGTTCCATCAGAGGGGGTGAGCAATCTGATAAGTGTGCCTTTCCATATTAGTTATTC